>NW_019727111.1:545610-552890 GCF_002891405.2 Cryptotermes secundus | reverse complement strand
GGAGGACTTGTTCCCTGAATTTTTCCGCCCTTAAAAATTCCACGACCTCCGCCGGGTTTGAACCCGCGTACCTTGAGTCATGAGGTGGGAACGTTACCCCTAGACTACGGAGGCCGCTTAGGATGAGATGAAACTTGAGTTCGCTTTGTACACCGGCCACTACTCGGCCTGTTGTACCAGTCCCGTATGATATGGATGAATATGAGACAGTTTGTGGAATGAGAATTGACAGGGGAAACCGAAGTACTTTGTGGAAACTGCCCCAGTTCCATTTTTCTGTGCATTATGTTATTTTTGACACCATTTCCCACTTCATTTTTAGGCTTGTTCGCGGAACACCTATTTAAAATAGCCCTGCCCATCCATACGCACGAATCAACTCGACAACCGCTTGAACTGACTTTCTCGGAATTTGATACTGGAGAGTTCAACTGTAATTCGCCGAAGAAATTCAGTTTTGGTTAAAATCAAGCAACAGTTACGGAGAGCACAAAATGTGGTCACTCCTGTTGGTTCGAACCGGGTTTCTTTCCTCTCTCTCTCCTCTATAATCCACATGATTTCCCTCCGTACACATTTCGACCCCGGATGTGGAAGTAGCCGACCGAGCGACCGCCGCTTATCGGCGAAGTTAGTGCCAATTTTAGCCGATAGAGGGTGTCGCGTGGTCAGCGCAACGAATCCCCACGGCCGTTAATTTCGGTTTTTCTAGACCGGAGCCGCTATTTCCTTGAAATAGCTCCTCAATTATCCTCACGAGACTGAGTGGACCTCGTTCCAGACTTACTACTTCTCAGAAAATCTGGTAGCGCCGGGAATCGAACCCGGACCTCTGGATCTGTAGCCAGGAACTGACCACTAGACCGCAGAGGCGGTCGGTATAGTTCGCTTGCAGGCTAAAACCACGGGTTTTTTTTATGTGGAAGTAGCTTGTGTCATTCGAGGTTCTCGCAGGGGTCGTTATGAAGATTTCTGTCTTGTGGGATATAACGCCGTGTAGTCCGTTGAAAGTCAGCCGATGTTTCGGGTTAACATGTCACCTGCGTCTTCATGGTTGAGGAATAAGCTACGCAGGAAGCGAACATTGAATCTTCATAGTGGCCGCTTGTTCCTCCGAAACGTTGATGACCACTTACAAGACCTCACCATGTTACAACTCAATAGCCACATCCGTGAAAACATGAATACTTGTATCGGTAACAGACAACTTCATATGAAGACGTACGCGAGTTTCTGAGCACGGTCTCGAACCCAGGTCGCTAAATATTATCTTAGTGAAAAAAAATGTTTAGAATAGGAACGGTAGGGGCCCAGCCAGCTTCGTATCCAGTGGGTATAGGGGCTCTTTTCCCGGGGGTAAAGCGGCCTGGGAGTGAAGCTGAGCACTCATCGGTAACTAGTGCCGAAGTCAAGAACACGTAGACATATACGTCCATTGCCCTATAAATCTTTATGATGTAATGCTTTATTAGTTAAGCACAGGGGCGACTTTACCTTTTAAAGTGAAGTAAAAGGGAAGCTGTCCCTGTAACAGGCCGTGGAGGTCCACTGGGTTGTGAGACGTCGAGGCTGTCACATTTTCTATACAATCGGCTCACAGATGAAGGTGAGGTCAGTCTTACGCGCCTGCAGGTCGCCCTTTACCGCCAGGAAGATTCCTGATACTCATTTATGTCAGAGGCTGAGTCGACCCCAGGGCCATAGTGCGGCTGGAAAGATGAAGTAATTTGAAAAATCCGATGACGTCACCGCGAATAGAACCCTCGACCTTCCAGCATGTAGCATAGCGCCTCGACCAACTACGCTAGTAGTGGCACCGGACGCAGAAGATGCATGAAAGGACCCACAAGTAAGAGTTTGGTCTTTTGCATTAAAATTCTATTCCAGGAAATACGTAAATAATACGGTATTTCAGCAGGCATGTTAACAGTGTTGATGTTTTGACGTGAGGTCCATTTCTGAGAACGCGTGTGACCGGAGCTCTGTTGGACTGCGTCTGGCTTCGATAGTTTTCAGTCAGGGTTCTCTGCTTGAGAAAAAGGTTACATAATTGTAGTTCTGTGAATTGTTTTTGTGACCAGAAAGTTTCATTTGTAAAAGTAATTTGGTGAACACATGACTACAGCAGGCGCTGTGAACCCACCGGGATGGCAGCTTTTTTGTCTGTCCCGGTGGGGCTGTTGGCCCCAAAGTCTATTTACATTCATACCGTGGTTAGGGAGTTAAGTCTTGCGAAGAAAAGAAACAGTCTTTGGAATGAAGAATGCTGTCTCTTTCTGGGTTATAACGCCATCTGATTCGGAGATGGCACGATGTTTCACAGGAACTTATCGGCTCCATCTTCAGTGTGGCGATGTGTTCCTGCAAAACCAAGAGCTGTCTCAGAATTACACGGAAATGTTCGTCAGAAACGCAGGGTTCTCACCCATCTGCACGGCGTTGGAACTAGGAAGACTGTTCTGTTACCGCTGTGAGAACCTCGTGTTCAGCAAATTAAATCTGTCAGTTCCCATGAGCAAGAGTAAATATTCATGGTTTGATCGCCTTCTCTGCTGGTTGAATATTGCTGATTACATGGACGACTTTTCTATCTTGAAGATGGAAGCGTTTCACAGAAACTGTGAAATCCCCACGAGACTTACATCAAAACCGAGCGGGTTGGTTAAGGCATTACCACTTCTATAGGATGTATTCGACAGGTGTCCGGTTCGATTCTCGGCACCCGTTATCCAGACTGGGGGTTCTCTCTAGTTTTTGGTTTTCCTCAGTCCCAGGAAAATTCCGAAGAGTGCCTTAAAACAGGCGAGACAGTTTACCCGTACGTCCATACTACAGTTTGACGGGTCTGCGGTCTGAGCTGCCGACAGCATCGTTGAATGAGCCAATTAGTAAAAATACACGGCGTCACACACCCCACAATATTTTACTGTTTCCAGACACCGCTATGAGAACCTCAAACCCAGCGTTGGCTGTCTTGTTTCCGTGAACTCGGCATTTGTTTTGCCAACCTGACATCCCTTGACGGGCTGCACATGGCCCATGTTCTGCCACAACCCTGGGAAGACCGGTGTTGGCAGGCTCCTCAGTTGAACACGTCCATAAAGTTACAAGCCTTCGTGTGTTTTTAAGGGGCAGACGTTATAGTGCGCTAAAATGAAATAATTAGCACCGAACGAGACAAACCATAAAGGATGCTTTGAGATGGCCTTGACATGAAGCCGAGGACTGAATTATTAAAGGCAGTTGGCTCGCGTGTCTGTGTTGAGCTTGTCACTTTAATATGGATACGATACGATACGATGTTATGGTTGGCTGCAATGCCTGTCTTTATAAACACTATACCAGTGAAGAGGGAAGTCGGTGTAATTTTGTATGTTCAATCTTTATTATTTTGTTGCAGAGGTTGTGTTACACATCAGATGGTTCCTTTGATAATCGCCAGTAAGGTTTTCACTCGGAGCACCTTGGAATTTTAATACCATTCTCTTCTGCTAAAATACTGAACCTTTGTTCGCAACATAATGCATGCATTGGTTGAGGCACCATGCTACAAGCCGGAAGGTCGCGAGTTCGATTCCCGATTAGGTCATTGGATTTTTCAGTTGACGTAATCCTTTCAGCCGCACTATGGCGCTGAGGTTAACTCAGCATTTAATAGAAATGAGTACCGGGAATCTTCTTGGGGGTAAAGGGCGGTTGGTACGTAAGGCTGACAACCTCACCGCCATCAATGAGCCGATTGTCTAGAAAATGTGGGTTCCTCGACATCTCACAACCCTATTGGCCTCTACGGGCTCTTATAGGGATAGATATTTCGCCAGTTTGCACACCGTTTGAGATACTATTTTCTTTTCCATCTAGTGCCGAGGTGAAGAAAACGTAAACCTATACATCCACTCCACCATACGCCTTCATGGCATAATGCTTAATTAGTTTAGTACAGGGACAGCCTTACCTTTACTATTTTCTTTGAGCCATGTTGAAAGTGCCACAGTGTTGTTACCGTTTCCGAGGAGAATGTGAACAAGCGAAATGCAAATAAGGAACGGTTCGTGTTAATTATATTCGATGTATTCTTCAGTGCTACCAACATCACTTGTGAAATAAATTTCATTTTTTTACTCCACTCTTGGTTACGCTGGCCAGCAAGGTTATGACAACGTAACATAAAATGAACTTCCAAATTAATTTTTGACGCGCCGACTCCAAATCTGGATATAAAAATATGTCATCGCGTTACAATTTTGTGTAAGAATTTTGAGCCCAAATAACTTCTCTTTTTCCTTGGTGTTCTCATAATTTTTGTCAATCATAATATGGGGAATCGATGTTTCAGGGGTACATATAATGTGTTTGTCCTCTAAGTAACGTCGTTATTTGAAATTGCCTAATAAGCGGCGTGTACTTTCGTATGTCTTGCATGCAAATAAAGGACAGTAAGAAATAAATGTTATGCGTGTTGCAGCGTTCTAACTTCCATATGTGTAATCAGCGAACCCGATTCAGTAAAAAACGGCATATGTCCTACATTTGACCGAGAAAATGCGAGGAAACTGTTACGCTATGCTATTAATGAATGTGTCTCAGAAAAGGGGATGCGGTGTGAATGACGGAACAGTCGCAACATATCCGCATGAGTCATTCAGCTTCTCGACCTTTCTACCAAATTACGTCACGTTGGCCTTCGTCCGTCAAGTGTCCGTAGATGGAGCTCCTGACCCTGGTTTGTGAGCTCGAAAGCTGTTGAGCACTCAGACGTAAATCAGGCCTGTTGCTTGTCGTGAAACACAAGCAAGCCATTAACCGTGGCTGGCTGGGTGGATAAATGTTGGTTCAAGTCAGTTCTGAAGGTTTCAGGCTAGTTTATTGCACACCGGATTTATGAGTGTCTGGACTTTGGCCATTATCTAGTGTCCTGAAAGAACACTGGGTTCCGGAAACCGAATCTGTTTCCGCTCTCGGGTAAATGGATGGGAGGTACGCACTCAGGTCCATCAGAAACCCAGTCTTAATCACTGGACAAAAGTCATTCAACTGTATCTGTTGCATGACTTTTGTCCAGTGTGCCTGCGTCACCTTTAAAGATTCAGAGTCAGTCACTTTACGACTGGCAGTTTACCGCCAATCAGTTCGTCTTGGCACGAAGATTTTTTTATAGCAGCCCTTGCGGCCATAGTCCTTACGAAATTTCCTCTCTGACTATAGGATGGGTCTCTCTTATGAATAGACTTCGCCTTTCCTCAAGTGCACGTATCGCACTCACAACATGTTATGGAAAATTCTTCCTTTTGCAATATACGTATACAAGTCCTCTGTAAGTCTAGGCTTTGAAGAGCAGATCATGCTTATCTTATGTATCTTATGCTACAACGGCAGCTTAGTCACTTGAACGGTCGTAAGCTGACCGCCGCCAAGTTCAAGCCTCTTATATTTTCTGTGTCTGGCTTCACCTTGTCCTACACTGCAAACATGTTCATTCTCGTGATATTGTATGACTTCCGCTTGTTGCCTTCACAATTTTGTTACATAATCGTGTACATACGGAAGGTTAAAAGCCATATGCAAATCGCGATCCGGTGTGCACCTTGATAAATTTCCAATGGTGCGGACTTCTAGGTGAGAACGAGACGGAACACACGAATACACTGTGTGGACAGAATGCAGATTTTTAGAATGTTAAAGCAGGTGGTACGTATAGTAACCACTGGACTTTCAAAGATTAAACCTTTGGGCACATTTTTCCAGTGTTTATAAGGCTTGCTATTTGATTCGTGCTGGTCTTTTGCTTGTATTATTTTCCAACCCTGCAGATGGATGCGTCATGTTCGCCTGAAACGTCGGTTGATTTTCAGCGGAGTACGGCGTTATATTCAGATGGTAGATCTCTTCATAACCGTCGCTGTGAGAACCCCAAATCCTATACATATTCTCCTCTACGACAATTCTGTTTTTATCCCGGAATTTATACCGTTCTGTGTTTTCATCAGACTTCTGCTTCTGGAGAGGTCCCACAAACATTTCGCGTAACCCCCCCCCTCAGAGATGTGAATCGCAGTTGCAGCAGAGTGACCTTGGACACAGTTCAGTGTGGGCACATTGTTGATACGGTTTATGCAAATAGCAATAACGTGGCACTGTCTGGAGGGTATTTTCTGTGTTTGTGGTTTATTTTAAGCAAGGAGACGTCACCAGACGTACTCCATTTTCGTTTAAGATCATCTTCCACGCGCACCCGCACTCATTTTTACGGTATTTCTTTATAAATTGGGGATCTGGGCTACGTGTGTTCTGGCGAGTGATGCCATGGTGTAGTCTGGTAGACTACATTAATGTCGGAAATACGTGCTACGGGTCAGAGAGTAAATCGAGCAAGAATCAAGCTACAATCATGCTGGTACATGGGTGGAAGCATAGCTCCACCATTCTTGACCTCGGCTGTAGATGGAGGTAAGTGGTCAGCTTCACTCGATGACCGATTTACCCCCGGTACCCATTGGACAGGAGGCTAGGAGGGCGCCGGAGCCGGTCTGGACGCTGTGGAGAAGAGAAAAATCTTACACTGCCGGGAATCGAATCCGGTCCTTGCTAACCCGTCGCTATACCCACTGAACTATACAGACTTGTCACTAAACTCCCACCAGACTACACGACGTCACATTCCGGAACATGGTGCTGTGTAAGAACCCAGCATCAGTGTGTTGCTGTAGTTTGGCGTGTATAGATAACAGGACCGTAAGCGTGAGAAGAAACAGAGCCCATGGCGCTAGTCATGGGGTATTGTGTTTGCAAGGAGGTAGGAAATGCGATTTCTGGTCTGCCTCGATATCGTGCTCACGTCATAAACCGGTGAATGCCGCACGGGTGCAGCAAGGCGCGAAGCTTTGGTTGGCTATGGAGCGTGTTCGTTGCCTGTGATCTTCACAGAGGCTTGACAGATTTGAATTTCCTTTGTACCCACGCCGTGGATGAACTGATTCATTCATTTAGTCAACGTAACTTCTTCAACTGCACAGGTAATGTCGCGTCGATTGATACATTGATGTGNTCCTACTATTTTTCTTCCCCCCAAAAAAAGGCTATTAGAGCGATGTTGGGATATGGCAATAGTTTCGTGCAGAAACATATTTAAAGAGTTAAATATTTTATCAAGATAGCAGTCTTCTGGGATTTGGCACCGTGTATATGTGGTGTTAACCGACGTTTCGGAGGAACGTATCGCCTCCATCTTCAGGGTAGAAGGAAAAAATATAAGAAATCCGCAAGCGAAGAGACCGTGAGAA
>NW_019727111.1:535275-545336 GCF_002891405.2 Cryptotermes secundus | reverse complement strand
ACCGGTAAAAGCAGTCTGCTTTTACCGGTTCTCACGGTCTCTTCGCTTGCAGATTTCTTATATTTTCTTCTACCCTGAAGACGGAGGCGATACGTTCCTCCGAAACGTCGGTTAACACCACATATACACGGTGCCAAATCCCAGAAGACTGCTTTCTTCATAGTCACCGCCGTGAAAGCCTCAAATCTTACAAAATCTTTATGAAACTTGGTATGTATATCATGGCACTTGGGCCCGCCTCAACGCCGTACTTATAAACCCTTCTCATCCGTCTGTGTGTCTTATATGTGTATCCCCCTATCGTTGCTAGGCAACAGCTCGGTAAACACGTTACCGCGGCAACGAATACACACGCAACAGTATAAGAATTGTTGGACGCCTCATTTTCCATACGGTCTTTGTGGACTTAAGGAAAGTAGGCGCTTGGTTTTTCGCAGTAACGAACTCAACATTATAGCTCTGGGGGGCTCTGTGTGCAGTTCGGCAGCCACGTGGAAGATTCTGTGCAGAATACCATACCATCGGCAGCAGCCGAGCAGACGCGCCCGGGCGAGATAGATACGAAGCGGATGCGGGCACTCGAAAGCACTTGCCTGCCCGACGCTTGGCTGCGAATTCTTGCGATCGGGCAGGTGTATCCAGTGGTTCTTATAACATGTGTAATGACTTCTGAGCTGCTTTTATTGTAACCGGCGAATCCGGTGCTTATTCTAACGGACGTATTGTATAGATGTTGTTTTTTCATTAGTTTCGTGGGGTGGGATGAGACTGAGTCCACGTGTTAGTCGGCCAGTAATTGAACAAGCCCCGGACGATAGATGAGTGTATAGCAGTTGGTGGAATGAGCGTAGGCATGGGAAACCGAAGTACTCGGAGAAAACATGCCCTAATGCGGCTTTGTCCCGCAACGTCACAACCTTCTATTTGTGTCTGTCACACCCACTATCTACTGCAACTCTTTAATTTAGTTCTGAGATCTGAGGCTCTAACGGAAGTGATTTTGAAATTAACCGGCATCTTGGATATGGCACCATATACTATGAAGGTGGAGACAGCAGGTGTTCCGAAACGTCTGTTAACTACCAGCCTACGCGATGTCATAACGCAAAGAATAGTAGTAATGCTACTTTCGTTGTTTCGGTAATTCCTTGACTAGGCTGGTATGGTGTGCCAGAAATTCAGGAGCACAAAAACTGACAGCATCTCTCACATGCGAAGCACATGGGGAGGTTCGCCGTGAAACAGCTCTCTCGTCTGCTTCAGGCTTGTCAGGGGACCGGACGCGTCGGTGTACAACAGAACCTTGTAACAATAATTTCGACCCTCAAGTGCTCTTGTATAATTTATGCTTGTGTGTGTTTGGTTCGCGAGATTTTACGTTAAACATCCGTGAACTCTGTAGTCAGTGACTTCACATAGATGTACAGGGTGTCCCAGGAGGAAATGTCAGTATTCTTCTGGGAGGTCATAGTATCGGTTATTCTAAGCAAAAAAATGTATATGTACATGTGTCCCATTTTGAACGGGTTCCGAGACAGCGCAATTTCACTGTACAGTTCCAAAACTGTTGATAAGAAAGAGCTATCTCGTACTGTTTCTAATGCCGGTATTTATTGTTCAAGTGGCATAGTTAGTACAGTTTACCTAGTAAACTACCTAATCGTAATACAGTTGCGAGAATTCCACCGTGAACATCAGTGCACTCTGCAGCTAGTGTGAGGACATGGCTTTTCGGTACAGTGAAATAGTTCTATCTCGGAAACCGTTCCGAGTAGGACACATGTACATACACACTCATTTTCTTAGATTGACCGATACTTTGACCTCCCAGGATACTGATATTTTCTCCTGAGACACACTGTATATTTATGATTGCTTTATGAGAGTTATTATGAAGAAGACCCGTAGATAGGTAGCTCGGTCGGCATAGAGACCGGCTATGGGCTGGATTGCGGGGGGAGTCGGAAATCCAGTTCCTGTAGAGGCAAGATTTTTCTCTTCTCGTTATCCAGACTGGTTCTGAGGCCTACACAGTCTCCTATCCAATGGGTACCGGGGGCCTTTTCCCTGGGGGTAAAGCGGCCGAGGCGTGAAGCTGACAGATCACTTTCAGCTAGTGCTGAGATCAAGGATACGATGATTTATACATGCACTCCCCCATACGTCTTTATGATATAGTGCTTTATTAGAGACAACTTTACCTTTTACTAGTAGATAGGCAACGTAAGGCTCTGGAGACTGTGACTGTGGGGTCTTGTGGGATGTGACTCCTTAAAGCTTTATCGAAGAGTCTGTTCTGAAGATGGAAACAGCCGCTGTCCTACAATGGCTCAAGGACCAACGAAAAGAAGCGAAACCAAGTGTTGGACAAAACTGGTCGACCTTGAACTTCGTATCTTTGGATGTGGGGACGCACTGAGCCGCAGTGTATAAACGAGGGTGAGAGTCGTTAGACAGCTACGCCACTGCTGTCAGCTTGCACAGTACACACGGGAGGCTCTTTGCGTTGCCTCGCCTTCTCTTCGTTTAGTGTATAGTACTTACCTTCCACTGAACAGATGTGCAAATTCATGAGCACGTTTGTTCTCTCTCTGAAAGAAAAACGAAAGCCAGTGTGATTGACACCGCTGCGCGCGCAGATACGATGCCTGTTGTACTCGTAAGCCTATGAGCAAGCCTTGGTTGCCGCTTTGTGTACTAGAGCCCACGAAACCCGTTACGTTGGTCTGCCTTGAGATTTTTAGAAATTATGAACCTCAGGGATGTGACCTTGTTTAGTTTGGTATGAGTTTACTGGCGTTTCGGCGGAACACACTGCCGCTGTTTTCAGGATGGAAGAGTAAGTCAAACAAACAGCTCTGCTGAAATGTTGAGGATATTTTGAAAGCATTTTGTACTTTACAAGGTAAGAAAGATTTCATCTCCTCGCCTCCTCGACCCGCCACTGTTGTCCGCTACATAAATGTAATTGTTATTTGACAAACTGTACAAGCCCGTGTTACTGTAAGCCCATACTGTGTGCTGATTTTTGTTCTTCGAGTGAAAATATAACAATTTTAAGCCCACTGGCCAGATTTTAAAATAAAAATAGGCGTACGAGACCACCACGTGTACCCCTGCAATCTACTTTTGAGTGCTTGAATCAATCTTTATGAAACTTGGTATATGTGTACAGAGCAGTATGGTGTGTTCCGGCTATCGAATTATTCGGATTACTGGATTCTAAATAAAAACAAAATATCTTTTTCTCCGTCTCCCTCAGACCTGCTCTGGGGCTCACCCAGCCGCCTATTCAGTAGGTACCTTGGGCTGTTTCCCCTTTGGTAAAGCGGCCTTGGCATGAAGCTAACCATTCACCTCCAACTAGTGCCGAGGTTAAGAAAGCCTGAGTCTATACATCCACTCCCCCATACGTCTTCATGGTGTAGCGCTTCTTTAGTTAAGCACAGGGACAGCTTTACCTTTACCTTCTATTTTTGTAGTAATATTATTTATTCAGAAGATTAAAAGCATATAAGGGCCAGCAGCATATACAAAAGACAGACCCGTCCTCTCGTTAGAGAGGGCGCCCCACAGAAACAAGACCGTAACTGTCAGACGGTAATAATTAATACCTGGCTCGACACCAAGACTTACTGACTGAATGACTGACTGGCTGACTGACTGACTGACCGACCGTCAGTCGCAATGTGACTTTGACTTTGACATATAATGTGGCGCGTTTCCTGCTTTGCTTACTCCTGCACACTAAAGATGGAAGCAGTACGTTCCTCCGAAACAAACCAGACTGCACGGCTTCACATCTCAGAAGATATTTGCTGCTCTGAGAGCCGCTGGCCCAAGGCTTGGTCTGTCCTGCACTTCACGGCTGCAAAGAAGATTGCTATATTTGTTCTGCGCCTTTCCCGTTACTTCTTTAACGTTCTGAGAACTGCATTTAGCGTGTCAGCATATGTGGAGGGCCCCCGCACGTTGGTGCATATCACATAATGTCAACTGTTGCGCGTGTGATGAGGTTTCAAGAGAAATGTTTGTGTCCCATGGTTTCGTATCACGGTATCCATACCTTGATCATCAGCGTATGTACTTACTCACCACATTTACAACAGATGCCAGGCCCTCTCTTTTATTTGCCTTTTGCCTCCATGTGTTCATTTTCATTCTCTAAATCTTCCAGCCAGTCTGGGCTTTCCCACAACTTTCCTTCTACCGTGTGACTTTCGAAACACTTCTTAGGCGCCCTTCCATCAACCATTCTGTTCACATGCCCCAACCACTCGAACGTTCTCCTGTTATCTACTACCAGATCAGTTAAAGTATCCCTGTAACAGGCCGTGGAGGCCCATAAGTTTGTGAAACGTCGAGGCTCCCACATTTTCTACACAGCTCACAGATGGCGATGAGGTTAACCTTACACGTCCGCTGCCCTTTACCCTGAGGAAGATTTCTGAAAAAGAGTAAAGTTGTCCCTGTGCTCAATTACGCACCACTTCATGAAGACGTGAGGGAGTGGAGTATAGCTCCACCCTTCTTGCACTCGGCACTGGATAGGGGTGAGTGGTCATCTTCACGTCCCGGCCGCTTTATCCCTAGGGAGAGGGCCACCCAATATTGATTGGGTAGGATGCCGGGTGGACCGTAGAGCCGGTCTGGACGCTGTGGAGATTTATGCTGACGCTCCTACCAGGTCAGGGGTTTTTAGCCTACTTTCCTTATTTTGAAACAAAGTTGGGGTTATGAGACCACCATGCTGTCTGTGTGTGTATCCACCCCGTCAACTTTTTAATGTCTGAACCAATCTCTATGAAACTCGGTATAGATATCATGGAACCTGAGGCCATCTCAACGGCGTACTTCATAAATCCCTCCCATTAGTCTGTCTCTGTATGTGTACCCTCTGTCACTGCTAGGTAACGGCTCGGCAAACACGTTCCAGAGTCAGTGACTGCTTTCCTGAAGTATGCTGCCTGTGTTTCTGTGCCTCCCCCCCGTTAACTTACGAATGCCTGAACGCGGCAACGAATACACATGCAATAATAAAAGATTGTTGAACGCATCGTTTAATATGCGGTCCGTGTCGTACCAGAGGAAAGTATGCGGTTAATTCTTCCCAGACGTTATTGATTTTTTTTTTCGGTCATAGACCGTGTTTTGACACGCTTAAGTCACACGGCTGGTTCTAACAGTGTTTTATATCAGTGTGTTATTTGCTCCAAAGGAATGCAGAGCGTCAGCACGAGAAATCGTTTTAATTTTCTGACCGAAATCGACATGCGCGATGCCCGTGCTCAAGTGGAACACAGTATAAATATAGCAATACTGCACGCTCCCCAAGAACGTTCCCGAAGATTCGCACGTGTGCTGGTACACCACATGGCAAGATGTAAGCGTCTACATGTTCAGGATCCTTATGGTCCTTCCGGATACGAAAATAGCTTCATAACAACTTCATTTCGGTACAAGAATTTGCGTCTACACCGTCCTATGGAATGCAGGGCTCCGAGAGTGACTCGTTTCACGTTACGTCCTTCATTATTGTTGGAAATGAATTTCCAGAAGTCCCTCCTACGATGCCGGACAGGTCAGCAAGGGTGATGGCCCAGAGTAGGTGAGGTACCCTGGTCCTCCAGGTTGGAAGTTGGGCGAGGGGTTGACTACCCCTTCCTGTAAAACACATGCTTGTTTCGAACCCTTTAAGGAAGACCGGTTTATGTTATGCAGGTGAAAGCTGGACTTTCGTGAAAATGTCGGAATCTGTTCTGGCCCTGTTCTTAACTAATTAAACACCACATCATGAAGGCGTATGGGGGAGTGGATGTATAGATCCACGTTTTGTTGACCTCAGCACTAGTTCGATGTGAGTGCCCCGGCCGCTTTATCACCAGAGAAAGAGCTCCAGGTACCCATTGGATAGGCTCGTTGGGCCCCAGAACCGGTCTGGGCCACGTGGAGCGAAAAGAAAATTCTTCACCCTACCGGGTCTCGAACTCTGACCCCGCGGTCGTCCAGCCGTAGCCAGTCGCTATACCGGCTCCCTTTGAAAGGAAAGCACTGAGAAGAATACTTGGCCCAATGAAAGGAAACAGTACATGGAGAATTAGATATAATAAGTTATGTAAGCAACTTGCAGAGCGGCGCATAGAGGAATTACAGCGAATCCGCTCGCATGTCTCTGGTAGATCGTCCGATCAGTCAGCCCAGCTTTGGCATCGCTCCCATCTGGACTCCCGTTATCGCAGCAGAAGTCAGGAAACTCCAACTCCGTCCAGTGTGAATTAAGTGGGAAAATTGTGTCTTTATGTTGGTACCATACAGAGAATTTATCTCTCTGATGATGACTTCTATTCTGGTAGTACTATGGTGCTAGACCTATGGAGTTCTATTTAATGCTTTAAGGTCTGTCTTAACTCTCGCAGATGGTGTATGCTGTGTTTGGTTTGTATACCCACATTTGTGTTGCTGCATGTGTCCGGAGATAAGGCTCAACTGAGTAGTTTCCACCTGAAGACGGAGGCAGAATCCAGTCTCCTAAACGTGTTTATGATTTAATTTAAATAAAAACAGAACGATGGATTATGTCCAGAAACAGAATAACTGTGTATCAGAAATTGTTAAATTAAAGAGACTGCATACAGTGGGCAGGTTGCGTACAGTGTATGGATGAAAAACGCAATCGGAAAAGGATTCTGTAGGAAAGCCAAGGAAAAGATGGGTTAATGTAAAAATAGACATTAGAGAGATGTTGAAAGCGAGTAACTGGGAAAGACAGGGTTTGGACAGGCGAGTTTGGAGGCGTCATTTAAAGGATGTCCTGGTTGTCGCGCTGCCGCAGCAGGAGGAGAGGATAGGATATGATGCGTGTCGAGGCTGCGCGCTGGATGGCCGCAGTGTCAGATCGGGCCTGGTGAACACCACCCTCTTTTTAAGCATGGGGTACGGTAGATTGTTTCCCTCCGCGCCAAATCAGCCGGGCCGTGAAGGTGACCGCTCACATCTGTCCAGTGCCGAGATTAACAGTACTTGGATTGTTCATTCATTCCCCCCATACATTTCCATTGCATAGTTCTTAAGCACAGGGACAAATTTATCTTTGTAATGGATATGAAGAGCCGGTCACGGTAGCCGAGCGGTCTAAGGCATGCACTGTCTTCGCTCGCTCGGAAGCCGGGATCATGGGTTCGAATCGCCCACAGGGCATGGATGTTTGTGTGCGTTTTTCTGTGTTTGTCTACAGGTAGAGGCCTTGCGACGAGCTGATCACTCGCCCAAGGACTACCGTATGTGTAAGATCTAGAAAAACCGAAGTGAACGGAGTTCATGGAGGTAGGCCTAGGCTCACTGGGGCTGTAGTGCCAGGGGGGGGGGATGGATATGAAGTTGCATGGGTCCTCGTCGTGGTAGTGAAGAGAGAATTCTCAGTGCCTCTACGGGAGTTGAACTCTCCATCCCGTTATTTTATCTATTAATCCGTGTGGATTTAACATGCGTAGACTTGAATAGATGTGTCGCCGTGTGCTCCGGTAGTTCACTGACGTTTCGGAGGAACGTACTGCTGTCATCTTCAGGGCCGAAGAGTAACTCAAGCAAGTAGAATGTTCGGCAGAGCCTTAGATCCTAGAAGATATTTCTCTTCATAAGTGTGTAAAGTTGGTGGTGCTGCTGATTATTATTATTCAGTATTTATCTCCGCAAGTCTGTGTTCATATTTGAAATGGCCGATTTCTGAAGATTTTCCATCCATAATATTATGCTGTAGCATCCTGCTGCACCTCATTTAGTATCAAATGGTTTCGTCTCACGTTCAGCATGTCTTTCTATAAAATTTGCTAAAGGTTATTCAAAGGCCGCGCCATAGCTCAAGCGATTAGTGGCTGGTTTCCCACCGCCGCGGGCCGGGTTCGATCCCAGGTCTGGTCAAGTGGGATTTGTGGTGGACAAAGGGGCTGGGGCGAGTTTTCTCCAAGTACTTCGGTTTCCCCTGCCAATCTTCATTCCACCAAATTCTCCATCATCATAATCACCCGGGGCAGGTACAATAGGCCAGTCAGTGGCCGCCCTGCCGAGTGAACCCAGCTGGACTCCACCCCCACTGGCGAATTAAAAAGAAAAAGGTTATTCACTTCAAAAGTTTTAGACGTCGTATAGATTTTAACTTACTAAAAGTTATTCAGTACATATTTAGACCTGTAAGGTCATCATGAGATGTTTTGAAATTATAAATTATAAACGAGGAAACTGTTGCAAGAGAGTTAATAAGGGGATATGAATTCCAGCGTTACCCGTGTCATTGTTTTCATTCCCTGTTAAATATCTCAGGTCCAAATTTAGTTTGTGGCCACTTTGTCTCTGATGCTTTCCAGGCTTGGATATAGCCCCCCCCCAAAAAAAAGTTATCAAGGCGATCCGACACGCAGTTTCAGGTTATAAATTCGTATAAATCATGTACGAAGCCATTCTCTGCTCTTATGTGCAGGAACTGAACGACAAAGAAACATCTCGTGAAAGGCGCAGAGGCTGACTGATGGTAGAGCATAACAAGCCGGAAGTTAAACAATTAAAAAAAACTTTATGATTCACAGCAGCGTCTTTACAAGTGCGAGGCCGGCGCCCTGATAGTAGAGCACAAGGGCGCCTCCCTGGAGTGTCAACATCATAAAGAATAAATTCTTTCCTTCATAAAAAAGGTAAAGTTATTCTTGTAACAGGCCGTGAAGACCCATATGGTTGTGCACATTTACTAGACAGTCGCTTCACAGATGGCGGTGAGGTCAGCCTTACGCGCCGGCCGCTCTCTGCCCTTCAGGAAGATTCCCGGTGCTCATTTCCGTTAGAAGTTGAGTCGATCCCAGGGCCATAGTGCGGCTAGAAGGATTAGGTCAATTGAGAAATCCAGTGGCCTCATCGAGAAGCGAACCCGCGACCTTCTGACTTTTAGCATAGTGCCTGAACCAACTAAACTGCCGCGTGCAACTCCTAAAAACCACTAAGAGGTATAGTTTATGCTCTTCATAGAATATTATTAAAGTAAACAAATGAAGGGGGATGTAGCACTAGATGAAGGTGAGTGGCCAGCTTCACGCCTCAACCGCTTTACCTCCGGTGCACATTGGATAGGAGGCTGGTTGGGCCCCAGAGTCAGTTTGAACGCTGTGGAGAAAGTCTCTTGTCACTACCGGGAATGGAACCCTTACCGTCCAAGCAGATAGCCCGTTGCTATCCCGGCCCCTTTGTTTCTCCAGGCGAATGGAAACGAAATGTTGTAACATAGTCATATTCACGTTTAGGTAAAGTCTTGCGTGAGTTCTGAAATGGGGGCCACCTCCGAGTAAATCACTGAGTACAGTCCGGTACAGTGGGTACGATTTAGAAGTTAGGTTCTGTTTGTTGCACGTGTTTTCAGGCGCCGGTAGAAAAGGAACCTGCACAATCACGTGGCCTTCGGTCGCTCTTCCGGAGAGCTACGTGACACGAAGTGACACGCATTAACTTGTAGAGCCTTCCACCAAGGCTGTTTCATATTATGGACAGAATTAGCGAACACCGATGGCGTGTCGTTACAGAACTTGCCAGTGTGTAACAGGAACACTGACTGAAATTCAAAGTTCAGAATCCAAAATTTATGATTTGAGGTTCTCAAAGCGGTGGTTAAGAAGAGTACTGTCTTCTGGGATATGACGCCGTGAGGTTCGTTGAAAGTCAGTCGACGTTTAGGAGGAATATGTCGCCTCCAACTTCAGGGTCGAAAAATAAACCGAGCAACTAACCAGCATGAAGGTGGTGGTAAGCAGAGCTTCAAAATCCAAAAATATTTTAATATGACCACACTTGCCATGCAGAGCTATTCGTGATATATTTACCTCCTGTGCATGCACCAGACAGGATAAAATACCCCCGAAGCATTTCGATTATACAGAAATGTTTATAAAATATAAAGCTATCCCTGTAACAGGCCCTGAAGACCCATAGGGTTGTGAGACGTGGAGGCTGCTACATTTTATGTAGACAATCGGCTCACAGATGGCGGTAAGTTTGTCACTCTTACGGCTGACTGCTCTTAAACC
>NW_019727111.1:518588-535245 GCF_002891405.2 Cryptotermes secundus | reverse complement strand
CGAGAGGAAAAGGCGGGACTGAATGAACAAAAAAAAAAAAAAAGAAGAGGTAAAGCTGTCCCTGTAACAGGCCGTGAAGGCCCATAGAGGTGTGAGAGGTCGAGGCTCCTACATCTAGACAGCCGGTTCACAGATGACGGTGAGGTTGTCAGCCTTACGCGCCGGCTGCCCTTTACCCCCCAGGTATGTTCCTGGTACTCATTTCTGTTAGTGCTGGAGGAGTTATGATTCGAATTATATTTTTATCAACCCTGTGTTCTTGTGTGAGCTTAGAGGTTCTCACAGCAGTGAATATTCGAAATGTGATTAGACTTAATGGGGTCGATTTGGGAGAGATCTGCTGCTTCCTGTAGGGTAGATGAAGGCAGCAAGTTCCTCAGAAACTTTGGTGTATATCTATGTAACCGTACCACATTACTTACCAGAACACGGTGATTTTAATTGTGACTATTAATTTCTGTTTCACTGTTTTTTCACTTAATATCTTATGGTCCGTGCTAGGCTCCAAATATTTTGTAGCCCAGTTCGTTTTCAGACGTGTATAATTTATGCCCCCCCCCCAAATTGTCATAGACCACGTTTCACACCCGTAAATGACAGGTGAAATCAGTTATATACCGTTTAGGATAGTGAATTTCCGGAAACTGCGCTGGACTGGGCGTGGGGATGCAGACGATTTGGTTTCGTTTGGAAGTACCAGGAGGTGGCAGGGTATTCTCAGTCTGTAGCACCAATGAGGACGTCATTATCGTCAGTTAGTGACGTACACTGTCACGTCATCGTTGGGAAGTTACTGTATATTGTTTGTAATATACAGGGCGGAGCGAAATTATAATCATGGTTTTCATTTAGAGGCCACGGAAACCCCGACAATAATTTAGAATCATTCTGTACTTCTGGTATTCATATGCCGGCGTGAAATTGAGTCGGACCTTTCAGATCCGTCGTTACACGTGGTCCGGCACGTGTTCATGTATGACTCTCACAGTTCTGTACCTGTACGTAAATTTTTTATCACTAGTTTTCCTGTGTCTCTGGCAGTGAGGGAGGAGCATAGACTGAGGGTGTTTGAGAACAATGTACTGAGAATATTTGGACCGAAGGGCGATGAAGTGACAGGAGGTTGGAGAGAACTGCATAATGAGGAGTTTCTTAACTTGTACTCTTCTACCAAGTATAATTAGAATGATCACGTAAAGGAGGACGAGATGGTCAGTGCATGTAGCACGCATTGGGGAGAAGAGGAATGCATATATGATATTGGTGGGAAAGAAAGAAATAGAAGTAAGCGAAGGGATAATATTAAGATGAATTGGTGTGGACTGGATTGATCTGGCTCAGGACAGGGACCAGTGGGGGGACCTTGTGGACACTGTAATGCACATTCGGGTTCCATGAAATGTTGGTAAGTTCTTGAGTAGCTGCGCAACTGGCGGCTCCTCAAGAAGGGCTCAGCTCCGTGGAGTTAGTTAGCCTTTTATGGCTGCTTTGCTTATTTCCTTGTGTCAGTACCTTAAGAGTGTGTAGGCGCACATTGATTCTCGATTACGAAATAACCCTTGCGGTTAGTGCTGTTTAGGAAAATAGTCTGTTATGCGATCTCCGTCCTTCCCGTCTCTGTGAATCAACACTTATAACTCTGGGTGCCTGCACCAATGTTTATGAAGTTTGGTATGTACGATGGGGTACCCAAAAGAAACCGAACTATTTTTTTTTGTGGGCAGAGATTTTGTAGTACCGCGTTTTGCCGCTATGAGAGCATAGAGCTAACATTCCTGAGTCGATAAGCCGACTACCGTTGCTTCAGAAGGTAAGGACTAGTTTCGGCAGAGTTTATAGTGACAACTGTTTTGTGTGATCGTCGTTTTTGCAATGGCTGATTTTCGTGAACAGCGTGCGGCGGTGAAATTCTGCTTTTTGCTCGGGAAAAGTGGAACAGAAACTCTTGAAATGTTAAAAACGGCGTACAAGGACGATGCTATGGGGAAAACTCAAGTGTTTGAGTGGTTTTCCCGTTTCAAAAATGGTGAAATGTCAATTGATGACAAACCTCGTTCTGGTCGTCCTTCCACGGCCCGAACACATGAAAATGTTGAAAAAATTCGTGAAATCATCAAGGAAGAACGACGACGGACCATTGAAGAAATTGTGGAGCTGTCGGGAGTGACTTGGAGCTCAGCGGCCAGATTTGTGGCAGTCGGGTGACTGGTTTTTCCATCATGACAATGCCCCTGCTCACACTGCCCTGTCTGTACGACAATTCTTGACCAAAAATGGTATGACCCTTGTTCCTCACCCTCCATACTCACCCGACCTTGCCCCGTGCGACTTTTTTTGGTTTCCTCGAATGAAAAGAGACATGAAAGGAGAAAAGGACGGAGGCGCTATCAAGCATCTCAAAAGATGAATTTAGACAATGTTTTGAAAAATGAAATAAAAGACTAGACAAATGTATTAGTGTAAGTGGAGAGTACTTTGAAGGGGATTGAAGGTTTGTGCTTAAAATTTGAATAAATAAGTTAAAAAAAATAAGTTCGTTTTCTTTTGGGTACCCCCTCGTATATGTATCATGGCACCTGATCCCATCTCAGCGGCGTACTTCATAAATCCCTCTCGTCAATCTGCGTGTCTGTATGTGTATCCCCCCTATCGTTGCTAAGACGAAGTTCTAGGTAAAGTGTATTCCTCCTCCTGTCGCTAGGCAACGGCTCGGTGAACACGTTCCCGCTGCAACGAATACACTCAACATTGGAAGAATTGTTGGACGTGTGTGTCTGTGGGTCTGTGTGTATCCCCCTGTCGTTGCTAGGTAACAACTCAGCAAAGACTTTCGCTTGGCAACGAAGAATTGGTGGAGGCGTTCTTTCTGTGTGTTCTGTGTCGTATCAAAGGAAAGTTGGCAAATACTTCTTCCCAGAACTTCTTATTAGAATCACAACAAAGTCGTAAATGCGCGTGACAAAATGCAGAAGCTTTTAATCTTGAAACAGGTGGTGTACAGAGTAATGTCTGTGCCCTTGCGTCTTGACTTTTGGACGCGGATAAAGAGAGACCGCACTGAAGTCATGTCAGGATTTGGCTTAACTCCATCACCCTTCACAAGCGCGGAATTCGCTGACATTGCGTACAGCTGGTTGCCTAGCGACGGGGTTATCCTCTTTGCGTCTGTCCGTACGTGACGTCAGCTTGAGATCAGGTGAGAGAGAGAGAGAGAGTGAGCAGAAGTGGAGAGGGTTCTCCTGTGTTTGTGCCGTGCTGTGAAGTGTTCCGGCGTCGCATTTCTGTGTTACTCTGAGCGTTTTGTAGTGGCGTCAAGGCAGTGTATGTGATTAACGTTAAGTCCGGTTGGATGTTTGGGACCTAAATTACAAATTACTTCTTGTGGAGGTGGCCTTCACCATTGTAACCTTTTCCCTGTCTCAAGTGTTTTTAATATCCGAGTTTCTCTGTGACGAAGTCTCGTTTAGAGACAGGGAAGTGGTATGAATTTAGCGGATTCTGTTGGTAAAGCTGAAGTGGTCTCTGAGTTCATATAAACATCAGCCGCGAAGACGTACGAAGGAGTGGAGGAATAGCTCCACCATTCTTGAACCCGGCACTAGACGGAGGTGAGTGTTCAGCTTTCACGCCCTGGCCGCGTACCTCGGGGAAGGAGACCCCGTACCCATTGTATAGGAGGGTGGGTGCTCCCCAGAGTCGCTTTGAAGCCTGTGGAGAAGAGAAAAATCTACCCTCGGCCATCCAGTCTATAGCCCACCACGATAGCAACTTAGCTATCCCGGCTCCTCACGACTGCTGTTAGTGATATAATATTTTTGTAGTCCAGTACTTGAAGACAGGAGCTTGAATCCGTCAGGGACACTGATAAGCTGTGGGACTTAATTCGCTAGGAGTTAAGCCGCCGGATCATGAAGCTGTCTGTTTACATCTTCTATTGCCAAGGTTAAGAAAGCGTTAGCTTTGCTTTTCCCTTACGCGTTTTCGTGATGCTGCTACGCTTCTGCGCAAGGACGGCTTTTACATTTTAATGAGCAGGATCGAAGAGAGCTCAGTCGGTGTATCGACTGAGCTGCGGAGAGCGTTAAGATGTCATGTTACGCGAACATGTAGCGTTTTCGTATTGCTCCAATTTCTTTGAGGGAGAGAGAGAGCCAGCCCTCCCCTACCTCTTAAAGTAAAAGTGAAGTTGCCCCTGTGCTTAACAAATTAACCACTGCGCCATAAAGACGTATGGCGGAGTGGATTCTTGACCTAGGCACTAGTTGGAGGTGAGTGGTCACCTTCACTCACGCCTTGGTCGTATTACCCCCGGGGAAACACCATTAGATAGCTGCGATTGTTTCGGTTCTGAGGCCGTGTAGTTTTGGGGGTGCTGCCTCCGTCTTCAGGATTGTAATGTGTAAGTTCAAAAATCACGAGATTAATGGTCATTAGACTGAAGGGGAGGGGGCGAAGACAGGCACTTTTTTTTTTATTTTTAGTGGTGTGGGACTAAGTCCCTTGTACTGCGGCCACTTCTGGCCCATTGTACCAGCCCCAGATGATAGGTGAGGGTGATTGTGGAGCAATTGGTGGAATGAAGATTGGCAAGGGAAACCGAAATACTCAGAGAAAACTTGGCCCAGCGCCACTTTGTCCACCACAAATCTCACCTGACCAGACCCGGGATCGAACCGGGGCCGCCGCGGTGGAATGCCAGCGACTAACCGCTTGAAATATGGCGCGGCGAAGACAGGCACTTGGGTTCATTTCTGTCCATATCTTTCAATTGGCTTGAAGAGGGTTTCTTTCGATCTCACAACCACCCCGTCATAACGTTGCTCTCTATCTGAGTTTATTTCTGAACATATACGCATGAACCCAGAATATGGAGGCAGCATGCTACTCCGAAACGTCGGTGTACGCGCTGCCACAACGGAGATTACGTTCAATTGTGAGGACCATGTATATGTTAGCATAGAGCGTTACATTTTACGGTTCTGGGCCTCAGTTAAAATTCCTGAACCCAACAGACTCTGAAACAGTTGACTGATGGAAAGAGATGTCTATGTCCGGTGTATTCGCTCTCGTGGCGGTGAGGCTTGCGCGACTCTGTGACTTTGAGGGCTATGCCGGCGGTAGTTGAACTACCGGTAGAGTCACCCATGCCGGAAAAGTCAAAGGGTAGAGTCCAGACCAAGAGAGATACCCTGATCCACCAGGTTGGGGGTTGGGCATGAGGCTAACACGATCATCCTGTAAAAAGAATTTTGTTCAGAAACCTAACAGCCAGCCTCGGGTCATCATGCGTGCATCCATTCCTATGGCAGCACGCATTGGTTGTGGAGGCCAAGGCCCACCCAGGGCTGTAGCGCCGAGTGGTAGATATTCGCTATGAGCAGGTTGTTGTTACGTAGGATCATAAAGAAATGGCACATTAAGATGCAGCAAGTGAGAGAGATGATTATACAGCTGTGTTAGCATCGTTGACAGGAGATAGTTGACTGAAATAGTTAATAAACTGGCTTGCAAGAGATGGCAGATACAGGATTCATACACGCAGGATATGGACCGGTAGTGGGCTATTTGTGAACACGGTCATGAACGTAGGTTTTCAGATTCTCATGGCAGTGACTACAGGTATAAGACGCCATGTGCCCGTTTTAATGTGCTATTTGAACCTAGACTAGATATGTCGTCTAATGAGAGGATGTTACATGAATGAAGAATTGGAAAGAATCTAGAAGGAACCGGTCGTGCGTTAGTTGAGGTATTATCTGTCGGAGTAGAGATGGCACTGGGGTGATGGGGTGGGGGAAGGCGTATAACTTATTATATTGAAGCGCATAGATCGTGAGAAGGACGCTTATACCAGACCCGTTATTGGGCAGCGGCTCGGTAAACACGTTCCCGAGGCAGTGGTTATGCATGCAACGGAGAAAACGGGGTATTTCTACGTGGTCCGTTCTGAGATGTTATAAGGAAGGGTCAAAGTCAGTTGAGAGTCAGTTCTGTACGGGGCTTGAGCGCGGAAGCAGAGGAATAGCAATTGTTAGAAGCCGTTTCCAGGAAACATCTAGTGAAGACACTGCAGGCAGGAAGAGACTTGGCGTGCGCTGTAGTGATTTCTACAATGTGGAAATCATCGATAGTGTTATATGTGGTTACAACCTGTAAGTTGTCACTAAATCCAGTTATCCAAACCCCGTTTTTAGTCACACTANCATGGTATTTCTGCGTAGTCCGTTCTGAGATGTTATAAGGAAGGGACAAAGTCAGTTGAGAGTCAGTTCTGTACGGGGCTTGAGCACGGAAGCAGAGGAATAGCAGTTGTTAGNGTTAGAAGCCGTTTCCAGGAAACATCTAGTGAAGACACTGCAGGCAGGAAGAGACTTGGCGTGCGCTGTAGTGATTTCTACAATGTGGAAATCATCGATAGTGTTATATGTGGTTACAACCTGTAAGTTGTCACTAAATCCAGTTATCCAAACCCCGTTTTTAGTCACACTACATGACATTATGCCCTCAGCGCGATGGAGTGGGGGGAATGTACTTGCTGACATTCCAGTTCTGACGGACATTACGATCCTCTCATTTACTTGGATGGACAGGTAGTGCCCTGGCCGATAATCGAACCAAGTACCTCCAAAGTAACGAGCCTTGGGCGTTACTGCTACGCCAGCTCGCTCGGTTGACGTGCAGTCTTGCAGAAATTTGCCGACCTTGCCGAGGAACGTACTGTCTCCATGTTCCGGGTCTTCGAATAGGCCAAGCGAGAAGTAAGCAAAATAAGACCAGACCGCATGGCGTCACATCCCACAAAGTAGCAGTACTCTTCAAGGTAATGAACGTTTCGCTGTTAGCATCTTAGGCAGTTATACGAGCATTGAAGGAAGAGGCTGCGGCTACTTTCCTGAACAGAACGACAAAGGCGGGGACTGAGTTGGAAGGTCACACAGCGGTGGTTATAAACACTTCTGTCGTCTACTGCTTAATACCCTGTAGTCCGCTGAAAGTCAGCCGAAGTTTCGGAGGAACGTAGCGCCATCATCATCACGGTCGACGACTAAACCAGGTAAGAAACCTTTCCGCGCTCGGTTTTCTCTGGTTTCTGTCTGGTTAATGCTGTTGGCTTACTCTTCAACCCGGAAGATGGAGGTGATATGTTTCTCCGAAAGGTCAGAGACCTCTATTGGACTGTACGGCATTACATCCCAGACTATAGAACTTTTCCGGGAAAGCCGGGGTGCTGTTACCAAAGATGGCCACGTGTTGGAAGTCTGCGTTAGTCGATCTCACGGTTTCTCGCCGATTTCACAATTTAATACATATTTTTTCTTGAAAATTAAGTATTTCAGGCGTTTTGTTCGGTCATTTAAATGTGATTGTTTTAAAAAAACTTAATATGAGAAACTGACAAGCCGGAGACTTATTTATGTAATTTGGTATCTAATTTCCGGTCAACAAAACTGAAATTAACGGCCGTGGGGATTCGTTACGCTGACCACGCGACACTCTCTGTCCGCTAAAGTTGGCACTAACTTCGCCTACAAGCGGCTGTCGCTCTGTCGGTATAGTTCACTTGAGGACTCAAGCCACGGTGTTTTAGCTTTTTATCTAATTACTTAAATTGCTAGATCGCAAAAGAAACGGACGCGCTGGGGGTCACGTGGTATCCGATCGTAGTATTGTCAAGTTCAGTCAGAGTTACGGCAGCATGGCGACCCTGACGTCTCTTGGGGAGGGGGAGAGAGAGAGAGACTCTTGAGGGGGGGGGGGAGAGGGAGAGGGAGACCATCAATCTCACTCCTTCCTTTTTTAATCTTGCATTATCCGCGGGTGACTTTCCGTCTTTCCCGTCTTTTTCTGCCATTCTGTTTGCACATGTTTGCCGTGCCAGGTCTCCCCGCCCCCCCTTTCATTATGGAGATGAACTCGTTTAGGCCTCCAGTACGTCGGATGTCCAGGCCCCGTTTCGCAAATAGAGCTTGATCTTAACGCAGACCACGTCATTCATCCGCGTGTCTGGACTTATATAGTGGCCCCTCTGTTACGCGCTTGCTGATTATGTAAAGCAGGTGATGGCCGCGCTGATACACGGCGAAAGCGAGTCGCGTGTGTCACTTCATGATTATGCGCACATGTGATTGCAGCCCTGGATATTAGCTTATTTTTTTGTCTTGAGGTATCAGCAGCTGAGTTTATGCAGCGTTTAATGTACTATATAAACCTGCATATAGGGCAGCCCCCCCGCTTTTCCAATGAGAAAATCAGAAGAAAACTTTTTTTCGACAGCATTGGATGTCATTTAGTTTTTGAGGGGTGTGCGCAGAAAGCAGTAAAAAGTCTACTGTCGTCATTGGCAGAATATCTGTTTTGAGCCATAGCCTTCCACAAAAGATTATGCCAAACATATCCACCCCTGGGAATTAGACCGCTCGGTTTTCACTTCTTTGGAATTCGCAACACTATTGTATATGGTGTATAACATTTGGGACTCCAGGGTTTTTAAACTTGTTCGTTGTCCGGTATTCTAAACAACACAGCGTTTGGGAAACTTCGTCTGTTTCCGTCCGCAGATGAGTGGGAGACACCTACTCTGTTGGATCTCTTAGAAAGAGCTAGCCTCAATCACTGTAATCCCGAAGGGATGTTTATTTTGTTTAAACCCTTGTGTGATGTTTACCAATATCAAAACTCATCAGAACGATATACCTCCTTTTTTCCGTGGTGGGGATGAGACTGAGTCCACTTGATACGTCGGCCCACTTTTTGGCCTACTGTAGCATCCCCCTCATGGTAGATGAGTATGGAGAATCTGGTGGATTGAGAATTGAGAGGGGAAACTGAAATACTCGGAGGGAGCTTGCCCCCAGTGCCACGTTGTCCACAACAAATCCCACATGACCTTGGATCGAACCCCGGCCGCAGCAATGAGAAGCCTGCGACTGATCACCTGAACTATGGCACGGCCTATATACGTGTTTAAAAACAGTGTGAAACCCCTTAAACGCTATCATACAAGTCGGAATATCGCGGGTTCGATTCCTGTTGAGGTCATGAGATTTTTCAGTTGACCTAATCCCTCCGCACTATGGCCCCCGGGGTCGATTCACCCTATAACAGAAATGAGTACCAGGAATCTTCCTGGGGTTAAAGGGCGTTTGGCACGTAAGACTGAGCCGTTTGTGTAGAGAAAATGTGGCAACCTCGACGTCTCACAACCCTGTGGGCCTCCGCGACTCGTTTCAAGGATAGCTTTACTTTTCTGAAGCAGATTTTGCAATATGGTTATCCTGGTCGCGGTTCTTCGTGGTTTTCCTCAATTTCCCTATGCAAGTACCAAGATAGTACCCCAGATAAGGGCACATTTACTACGAATCCTCTCATTTGACGGTGTGTAAACAGAGGTATTGAAAGAATTGTTACTAAACACGTCACTCCCCTACCCTGCAACCAACTGAGTGCCGCTACATGATATGATAACGGACTGCCTGGTCGAGGCTGCCGCATCCTCCAGTTCTGAGCAATGGTGGAATGGTTGTTAGCAGGGGAAAATCGAATGAACCTGGAGTGAAACGTGCTACTTAGTCCGGCGCGTATCTCGCACGGAGCCTCTGGGTCCCACTCGAGGCATTGCTGCGAGTATAGTAAGAAGGTAGAGATAGAATTCGCCTTGTGGAGATGAGGTTGACTCGGCCGAGTAACTCTGCTCCGTGATAGTGAGTCCTTCTAAATCACCTACAGATTACATTGATTGTGGGAGGTGGCGCCGTGTAGTTTTGTAGATGGGTACTGACGTTACGGATAATTTCTTTTTAATTCGCTTAGTGGGGGGTGGCTGGGTCCACTCGGCACGGCGGCCACTGATTGGCCTATTGTACCTGCCCCGGGTGATTATGATGATGGAGAATTTGGTGGAATGAAGATTGGCAGGGGAAACCGAAGTACTCGGAAGAAACCCGCCCCAGCGCCACTTTGTCCACCACAAATCCCACTTGACCAGACCCCGGGATCGAACCCGGGCCGCCGCGGTGGGAAGCCAGCGACTAACCGCCTGAGCTGTGGAGCGGCCAACGTTACGGAGAAACTTTTGCTTGCATCTTCAGGGTGGAAAGGACACGGATCAAGATTGCAGCAGGAGCCATCGACACTAACACGGGCTCAGTAGGTTCCTCTGGTACGTTGTTTTCACTTACCAAACTACACGGTATTACAAAGCGGGTCGGTTTAACGGTGACTTCTGTTTAGAAGGTTCTAGGTTGGAATCCCAGCAAGGACATCGACGACCCTGAATGGTGTATATTGTAGGTTTCCTCAGGCCTTCCAGACAGATGCCTGGATAATACCCTCTTAGGCCAGATTGTGAGGTTTTTCGCGGTTTTCCTTGGTCCCTCCAGACATATGCCTGGATCGTACCTTCTTAGGCCAAATCATGAGATTCTCCACGGGTTTTCTCATGCCTTCCAGACATGCCAGGATAATACCTCCCCAGGCCAAATCGTGAGGTTTTTTACGGTTTTCCGTAGTTCCTCCAGACATATGCATGGATAGTACCTCCTTCAGCCACGACCGCTTCCTTCCAAATCGTCTGCAGTTCGTCATACATCGTCATCTTGCCATTCGACTGTATATGGGTTGAGCTACTGTCAGCGTCACGAAAGATCCATAAAAACATTTGTGTCACATCCATACGACCGTAATCTTGATGCAGCCCCTCAGAACCTCAAACTGCACGTTGATTCTGTTTGGACAGTTTGTTTCCAGCACCCTCCGCTTTCCCTTAAAAAATACATAAACTTCCTCCCCAAAACATTAAAAAAGGTACATAAGCGTGAGATTCGCATTACGCAATTTCCGTTTGTCTTATCATTACCTTGTTACATGAACAGTCTTTTGTTTCAGTGTATCGTATCTCTTCTGTGAGTGTTGGTGATATTTTGATGTGCATGTATGGAGTGTAGTTGTTTACGATGGGCCATTTGTTCTCGTTATCTGTGTGTGTGTGTGTGTGTGTGGGGGGGGGCGTTCAACTTCAACCTCTACTATCATTCGATAACATGTAGAACTGGAAAGGAATAAGGGAAAAAGCAGTGGAACTTGATAATACGAAAGCTTGTACAAGGCTACTATAAATGATTCATTCGTTTTTAAAACGCTATATTTTCCAAAGTATTACACGTACAAATATGATTGATATATAAAAAGAACCGTAAACTCGCCAAGTTTGTATTATATACACCAGTTGGCAGCACGAATTCACTGCCTTTACAAAATGGCGACAAAGCAAGAAAAGAGTTTTTGTTTGTTGGAATATGCGAGATGTTCGTCTGTTATAGCAGTGCAACGCGCATTCAAAAGAGAGTACGGAAAAGAACCGCCATGTAAACAAAGCATTTTGCGGTGGTATCGGCAATGTTCGTCGCTACCTAAACAATGAACTTAGGCATCGCTGGATTGGGCATGTTGGTGAGGATGACGTAGCTCTGTTCACTTGGCCCCCCAGATCACCTGATCTAACGCCTTGTGAATTCTTCCTTTGGGGGTACATTAAGGATCGTGTTTACCTACCCCATCTGCCAAGAACACTAGTAGAGCTAAGGGAATGCATCGATGCTGCAGTGATGACCATTGACAGGATGATGCTACAAAATGTGTGGAACGAGCTCGACTACCGCCTGGACGTGTGTCGTGTGACCCAGGGGGCACACATAGAACATTTGTAGAGTGTGAAGAAAAGTTGGTGAGTTTACGGTTCTTTTCATATATCAATCATATTTGTACGTGTTATGCTTTGGAAAGTATAGCGTTTTAAAAACGAATGAATCATTTAACAGAATATGTGTAACAAATGATGAGAATTCCCGTCGAACTAATTCCCAACGGGCGTTATGCTGGTGCTCTGTATTGAAGTCCGGCTACCTGAATTCCTGCAGACATTTATAATTAAAGTTAAATGGCGTTAATGTTGAGAGAAAGGGAGCCCAGGAGGCAGTCTGCTTCCGTTCTAATTGGGAATCACGCCTCAACTTCACAACCATCGGCCAACCTTTCATACTAGAATAATTCATTTTCGTGCTGAAATATACGAGGTAGAGTCAGTACACAGGTCACAAATGGAAGTAAAACAGATTTCTGTGTGTATCATTAGGTAGCAACACAGTCCTGCTTCATGTCAGTCTAGGTAGCAGACGCGCATGCGACCCTGGGTTCGACTCAGCCTCTAACAGAAATGAGTACCAGGAATTAATTAAATAATTTTCTTGCGGAGTAAAGCGCGGCCGGCGCGTAAGGCTGACAAACCTTACCGCCATCTTTGAGCCCATTGTCTAGATAATGTGGGACCCTCAACGTCTCACAACCCTATGGGCATTCACGGCCTCTTAACAGGGATAGCTTTACTTACTTTTACTTACTTGGCCTACTCTTAAACCCTGAATAAGGGGGTAGTGGGTGAACTACCAGACTACAGGAAGTTAGTACCCTACATTCAGTGTGTTATTTCGTTAGTGGCGTGCCACCGAAAATACAGTTGTGGCGTTAATATGTATGCGGTCCTTCTGTGGAAGTTGTTCAGACCTTCATTATAATGTAACAAAAGTGGTCCCCACACTGTAGACAGGATGTTGGTTCATCAGCTCTTTAACTCGTGTCATTTCTGTTTACACACAGTACACTCTTTCTCGGTTCAAATAATTCTGGGTGTTTAGTTGAAATGGGAGCCGGGATAACTCAGTCGGTATAGCTATGGGCTGGACAGCCGGGGTTCGATTCCTAGCATGGGGAAAGAGATTTTTTCTCTTCTCCGCAGCGTCCAGACCGTAGCTGGGACCCACCCAATCTCCTATCTAATGGGTACCGGGGACTGTTTTCCTAGAGATAAATCGGCCGGGACGTGAAGCCGACCAGTCACCTCCATCTAGAGCCGATGGTCAAGAACGATACCTCTGCTCCTCTATACGCCTTCCTGCAGTGGTAAGGTAAAGCTATCCCTGTAACAGGCCGTGGAGGCCCATAGGGTTTTGAGACGTCGGGGCTCCCTCATTTTCTAGATAACTGGCTCACAGATGGCGGTGAGGTTAGCCTTACGCGCCGGCAGGCTGCCCTTCACCCCCAGGAAGATTCCTGGAACTCATTTCTGTTGGAGGCTGAGTTCACCACAGGGCCCTAGTGTGGCTGGAAGGATTAGATCAACTGAAAAATCCAGTGACCACATCGGGAATCGAAACCGCGACCATACGGCATATAGCACAGTGCCTCAACCAGCTACGGTACTGCGTACCCCCCTGGAGTGGTGCTTAATTAATTAATCGCAGGGACAACTTTACCTGTTTTGTTGATGTACTGTGTGTGTTAAGCATACAGTTTTAGGAATTATTTTAGTCACGAATAGAAATGTACGATAAAAATTAAATAGATGAGACTATTGGCTTCTCAGGAAGTCCGCTCTGTTGGAGTCGGTTTGTTGGTTATTCTAATTCTGAAGAACATAGGTTGCGGTAAGAACAGGACTCCAAGGTCACAGTTTGGACCCAAAGAGACGGTTGCTTAAGGTGAGCTCCGTAAGTCGATTCTAAAGGATTCAGACGGTACGAGTATATTGCACTTCGGATTACTGAGTTTTCTGAACTTCGTCCACTGTCTAATATTTTGAAATAAATCAACGTTTCAGAAACTGGAACTGCTAACGTGAGAGGGAGGGAGGCATTTATTCTGTTGGGTCAGCTAGGAAGAGATATTCTCAATTTCTGAATGAAGCGCGTAGCCGTTTCTAACGGCTACGGCTAGGACTCCTTGGGCGAGTGATCAGCTCGTCGCAAGGCATCTACCTGTAGACAAACACAGAAAAACGCACACAAACATCCATGCCCTGAGTGGGATTCGAACCCACGATCCCGGCTTCTTAGCTGCTAAGAAGTGAACACACCACAAGACACGGTTTACACAGAATATAAGAAAAACGACCCCTATAGTGGATGAACCACACGCAAGTTTTAACTATGACACATAAGGTGAATAATCTTAACAAGGTTTAGTGTGTGTAAATTTATTATAGTTGACGAATACGCACTTTTTAAATACTCTTTAAATAATTTTATAAAGGCAAGCAATGAAATAGATTAGCGTAATTAGGGCATCTGATGATGGCACTGTGTTGCCGAAACATGTCGTGAAGTAACAGGTGAAATTGAGTGTACTACAAGACGGCAACTGTATACATATCATGGACAGGTATACAAAACTATGATTCTACCTGTGGTTCTGTATGGGTGTGAAACTTGGTCTCTGACATTGAGGGTGTTTGAGAACAGGGTGTTGAGGGGAATATTTGGACCGAAGAGAGATGAAGTGACAGGAGGTTAGAGAAAACTGCATAATGAGGAGCTTCATAACTTCTACTATTCTCCAAGTATAATTAGAATGATCAAGTCAAAGAGGATGAGGTGGGCAGGGCATGTAGCACGAGTGGGGGAGACGAGGAATGCGTATAGGATATTGGTGGGAAAGCCTGAAGGAAAGAGACCACTGGGAAGACCAAGGCGTAGGTGGGTGTACAATATTAAAATGGATCTTAGAGAGATAGGATGATATTGATTGGATTGATCTGGCTCAGGATAGGGACCACTGGAGGGCTCATGTGAACACGGTAATCAACCTTCGGGTTCCATAAAATGTTGGGAAATTCTTGAGTAGCTGCAGAATTGGCGGCTCCTCCAGAAGGGCTCAGCTCCATGAGTAAATAAGTAAGTATAGAAACCTTAAAGTTAAGATACACAAAACTAGTTTTTTGTACTATATGGACATCCAAACTTGGTCCCGTGTGCTGAGGTAAGAATATAAATTGTTGATGTTTGAGAACAAGCTTCAGAACTTGGAGGGTTAGGAATTATCATCATCATTGGCTCGACAGTCCTGTATGGACTTCAGAAGCTTCAGCCAGTCTTCTGTGTTCATAGCCACGCTCCCCCATTTCTTCACTCCCAGGGCCCTGATATTCGTAAGATAGTCCGGCGGCTGTTGCTTCTTCTGTTTTCATGATCCCCCCCCGGTGGAGTTTCAGCCTCCCGCCTCACCCCCAGCAGTCTCAGGGTTGTTTCCCTTAGCTCGTTGGCCCAGTTTGGAGGAGTGAGGAACTTGGGTTTCGCCCTTGCCTGACTTAGCCGTAAAAGACGTTACCCAGGCGTCAGACTCGGTGGGCATGAATGGCATTACCCGAGATTGATAGAACGCATCCAGTCCGTGCCATAGCTCAAGCGGTTAGTCGGCCGGCTTCCCGCGGCGGCGGCGGCCCGGGTTCTGGTGTGGTCATGTGGGATTTGTGGTGGGCAAAATAGCACTGAGGTTTTCTCCGAGTACTTCAGTTTCCCCTACCAATTCTCATTCCACCGACTGCTCCACACTCATCATCTACCATCCGGGATGGTAAGATAGGTCAGTTAGTGGCTGACGTACCAAGTGGATTCGGCCTCACCCCACCCCAAGAAACAATAAAAAGCCAACAAATGTCCAGGAAGCAACAAACAGGAGAGTAGGGAGCGTGATAATGCCGTGTGTGTACACCAGCTCTGACTGTACCAGTTTAGCGGTATATACTAAGTGGCCGGTCGAGATGCTCCCCTGTACGTAACTACAGCAAGCAAAGCGTTTCGTCAGTGTTTGGCTTTCCAGCAGTGCGGCTCGTCTCCACAGAAGGCTGGCTAATGTGACTGCTGTAGTAATATTGTTATACTTGTAAATATGCAGCAGATACGTGCTGCAGTTAATGCTTTTAAATTGAAGCATTTTTCGTGGCTACACAAGGGCGGTAAGCTGACATTCTTATCTTATGCTTCTCACTTCCGTGTTTGTATCGCCCATGTCAGGTGCTCAGGAGTGTGTATACACATCTCTGTTTCTGCTTTGTTTCGAATTGTGTTGTGGGTCGCTCATTCATTCATTCATCAGTGGCTGTGGAGCCCTTTGTTGGGCCCAGGCCGATTATTTAGTAGCGTAATCCTATACACGCCGGCCACTGTAGCCGAGCGGTCTGTAAGGCATGTACTGTCTTCGCTCGCTTGGAAATCGGGATCGTGGGTTCGAATCCCACTCAGGGCATGGATTTTTAGTTTGTGTGTGTGCGTTTTTCTGTGTTTGTGTACAGGTAGAGGCCTTGCGACGAGCGGATCACCCGCCCAAGGAGTCCTACCGAATGTGTAAGATCTAGCAAAACCGAAGTGAACGGAGAAGTTCGTAGGCCTAGGCCCACTGGGGCTGTAGTGCCAAGGAAAAAAATCCTATACACAGTTGGTAGGACTCCGGACGGGGGATCAGCCCTTGCAAGGGTGCTACCTACACACAGGACAGCACAAACACAGAATAACATTATCCGTGCAATATGGAACGGCTTTACGAAAATATCCAGACGATGGTGTGTATAGTTAGTGCCTCGTAGCTTTAGCCGCGCGGAAAGGTAAACGCTGTTGTGGCGCACGCGAAGGCGTACGCTTGCTGTAATGACGTTCAGAGATACTCCCCGAGCGGAAAACATTGCCTACGGAGACCAGGAGTAGTACTATACACCTGACCACACTCCAAGACACTACATTCCAAACTGGTAGTACCCACGCTGACGTAAGCTGATAAGACGGCTACCCCCGCTCCGCGAGAGATGGTATGACCTCTACCACGGCTAGAGTTG
>NW_019727111.1:502988-518494 GCF_002891405.2 Cryptotermes secundus | reverse complement strand
AATTAAGCACAAGGACAGCTTTACCCTCATACTTAAGTAGTTGGAGGATTAAATTACATATATATCATTTTCTTTGGTAGAGAAGCCCGATATATTTGGCATATTATTGGACTGTGAAGAGTGCTGTGTTGTGGGCTGTAACGCCGTGTAGTTTTGCCAGAGCCCAACGTTACGCAGGAACATGTCGTCTCCATTAAGCTTACCGCCTGCTTCTTCGGATCTCTTAACTGAAGATGGAGGCGGTGTGTTTCTAGGAAATTGAGGCTGTCTCCGAACCACATGACCTTACAGCCGGGTAGTTTTGCGAGAGCCCAACGTTTCGCAGGAACATGTCGCCTCCATTAAGCTTACCGCCTGCTTCTTCGGATCTCTTAACTGAAGATGGAGGCGGTGTGTTTCTAGGAAATTGAGGCTGTCTCCGAACCACATGACCTTACAGCCGGGTAGTTTTGCGAGAGCCCAACGTTTCGCAGGAACATGTCGCCTCCATTAAGCTTACCGCCTGCTTCTTCTGATCTCTTAACTGAAGATGGAGGCGGTCGCAGGAACATGTCGTCTCCATTAAGCTTACCGCCTGCTTCTTCTGATCTCTTAACTGAAGATGGAGGCGGTGTGTTTCTAGGAAATAGAGGCTGTCTCCGAACCCCATGACATCACAGCCCAAAGGAACATACTTGCCATATGTAGCGTTAGTTAATTAGGTTGTGTTTTTAAAAAATTAAAAATGCTGATTTGATTCACAAACCTGCCGCTGTGTTGACGTCAGTTCCATAGCTACCGAATGTTGCATGGACTAATTCTATCTTCTTGTTATCCCGGAGGATTTAACGCATACTTCCTGCTGAAATGGAGCCCTGCACTGTAAGTACGGTTTGTTGTACCGAGTCATGTGACATGCTGATACACGACGATCTGCTGCTAACCTCAGAACAACAGTGTGTATACGTCGAGGCTCCCGCATATTCTACACAGTCTACTCACAGATGATGGTAAGGCTGTCAGTGTTACCCACTGGCCGGCTGCCCTTTACCCCCACAAATATTCCTGGTACTCATTTCTGTTGGAGGCTGATTCCACCTCAGGACCATAGTGTGGCTGGAAGGATTAGGTCAAATGAAAAATCCAGTGATCGCATCGGGAATCGAACCCGCCACTTTCCGGCTTGTAACATAGTGCATCTGTGGTGGTTATTTTAATAATAACTGAGATTTTAGGTCTACAAAACCGAGATTAACGGTCGTAAGGATCCGTTGCGCTGACCACGTGACACCCTCTATCCGCAAAAGTTGGCCCTAACTACGCCGACAAGCGGCGGTCGCTCGGTCGGTATAGTTCGCTTGCGGACTACAGGTCACGGAGTTCTCTTTTCTTCATCCTGTTTGTGTTTGTCAATATGGATTCAATCAAATACCATATCGCAAGAGAATTCTCTCTTCCTCATAACGCCCAGACCGTCTCTCGGGTTCACCCAGCCTACTATACAATGGGTGCCCGCTGCTGTTTCTCCGGGGTTAAAGCGGCAAGGGCGTGAAGCTGACCATTCACCTACATCTGGTGTCGAGGGTAAGAATGATGGAGCTATATCTCCCGTCCCCCATATATCTTCATGGCGCGTGGTGCTTAATTAAGCACAGGGATAACTTTTACATCACAAACACATCGTTATGTAAAGTAAGATATACATAAAGTAAAAAAAGTAAAGCTATCCCTGTACCAGGCCGTGAAGGCCCATAGGGTTGTGAGACGTTGAGGGTCCCACATTACCTTGACAATCGGCTCAAAGATGGCGGTAAGGTTGTCAGCCTTACGCGCCGGCCGCGCTTCATTCCCCAGGAAAATTATTTAATTAATTCCTGGTACTCATTTCTGTTAGAGGCTGAGTGAGCCCCGGGGCCTAGTGCAGCCGGAAGGATTAGGTCAATTGAAAAAAATTCAGTGACCTCATCGGGACTTGAACCCGCGACCTTCCGGCTTGTAGCATAGTACCTTAACCACTACGCTACCGCGTACCCCTAAAGTAAGATATACATAGTAATTTTAATTCCAATTATACATTTTAATATCAAAAACTAATATATAATACGTTTCGTAACATGAGGAAATTACATATACACGCACTTTCAATGTGTAAACACTGGCCAGTGTGGGGAGGTATGGCAGATGGAAGTAAATGGGATTGTATAGGCTCTCTGTACCTGTTCATGCAAACGTGTGTGTGTGTGTGTACCCGGATTGTGTCGATCGAGTAATAATAAACAGTGTATTATACGCAATATGACGATGCAATATAATATTTATATGAAACATAATGTTTGTGTGAATGACGGTATTTAAATTTGTGTTCAGTATCTACGCTCACTTCATTGCCGTTAACCCTTTAAAGACTGAATTTATTCTGAATAATATGAGTTAGGAACCACATTACGTCTTCGTTACAAAGCCCAGCCGGTTAATGCTGTTTAGGGAAACTGTCGCTGTTTATTGTGAGAACAGTACGGAACACACACATACATTCTGTGGGCAGAACGCAGAGTTTTAGTGTGTTAAGGTGATAGTACATATCGGTCTAGAAAACCGAAATTAACGGCCGTGGGGATTCGTTGCGCTAACCACGCGACACCCTCTGTCCGCAAAAGTTGGCACTTAACTTCGTCGACAAGCGGCGGTCGCTCGGTCGGTATAGTTCGCTTGCGGACTGAAACCACGGAGTTTGTTTTGTTAAGGTGATACATATAGTAACCGCTGGACTTCAAAGGGTTAAGTCTTAGCCTAATATTTCTAAAAAACTGAAATGTGATATTGTCAGCCCATTTTTTTGTCGCAGGTGTTTACATCTTAAATTACAGTTTATTACTTTTTAGAGTACCGTATTTCCTTATGGAAAAGAGGTCGGCTTATGAGATTGCCACGTTTTCTGCCCCCTCCCCCTTCAACCTGTTAAGAAGTTGATTAATTTTTGCGAAATTAGGTATGAACACTTGTTATGGGACGCCATCGAAACGTGGGCGTTGCTGTTGCTGCAGCACTACAGCGCACAGCTAGGCGGAAGCTGCGCTCACGCCTCCACATTCATGATGCATGTCAGTACACCGAAAAATGTAATTTTCTGTAAGGCTTCCTTCATTTCCTCCTCTTCCTCTTCTTCTGTGTTAAGGTGAAGGTTCCCTGTGCTTAAGTAATTAAGCATCACGCCTAGAAGACGCATGAAGGATTGAATTTATACTTCCGCTGTTCATGATCTCGACAGTAGGTGGAGGTGCGTGGTCATCTTCACTCCCCGGTCGCTTTACCTCACCTCCGGGGAAGGGTTACCCGGCACCGTTTGGATAGGAGGGCTCCCAAAACCAGTCTGGACAGTATGGAAAAGAGAAAAATCTTGCCTCTGCCAAAAATCGAACCCCGGCCGTCCGGGTCATAGCGCGTGGCTGTACCGGCTTAGCGACGTGGTGCCTCTCTTAAAATTGTCTTCAGAAGCGATGGGACATTGCAAGTAGATACATCGTCTTGACATTACATGTGGAATGTTGTTAGCACGTTAGCAGTTAGAAACACGAGGAGTACCATCTTCTGGGATGTGACGTTGTGTAGGCCTACCGGACTGAACGGCGTCAAATTGCAGAGCGCAATACTGTTCATAGACACCGCTGTAAGAACGTCAGATCCAAGAATTGCGAACATGGCGACGGTGCGAAACTTTACGGTTATATCTGAGGTGAAATAAAATAAAATATCAGAATTATAGTAATTATAGAAAGCGCGCGCAGGCGCCGTGTATTACGCTGAACGCCATGTTGCTCTATTAGAGGATACAACAGCGACCTGTTTAAGTTTACCACTTTGAGAGAAGGAAGGGATTAAGTAACCGCCGTAATCAACCACAGTCAGTGTTCATATGGTACAGTTTACCCAAAACTCCATGCTCAGTTCTTCAGATGGTAGTTATAATCCTGATCAAGAAATTATATTTTTATGACCATCATCCAAAATGCCACCTGTTGAGATAAATAATATTGTGGCATATAGACCCATTCATAAGCACGACAGCGAAACAGCGAAACAACGCCCGCTGCTAGGTAACAGATTCTTAATAAGCAAATATACGCAACCGTTACGGGGCACGCGTTACCGTAGTTGAATGTATGAGGGGTGGGTCTCCTTGGCCCTTGCACCGCGATCTATAGTGGTCTGTGGTTGAGGCACTATGCTACAAGCCGGAAGGTCGCGGGTTCAAGTCCCGATGAGTTCATTGGATTTTTTTCAATTGACCTAATCCTTCCGGCCGCACTATGGCCCTGGCGTCGACTCGCCCTCTAACAGAAATGAGTACCAGGAATTAATTAAATAATTTTCCTGGGGAGTAAAGCGCGGCCGGCATGAAAGGCTGACAACCTTAACGCCATATTTGAGCCGAATGTCTAGATAATGTGGGTCCCTCAATGTCTCACAACACTGTGGGCCTTCACAGCCTGGTACAAGGATAGCTTTACTTTTTTTTTTTTACGCAACCGTTACTGACTAAAGCCTTTGCAAACAGATTGCCACGGTAACGAGTCCAGCGCAACAGTAGAAGAACTGTTGGAAAGAATGTTTTCTACGCGGTCCATGACAAGATTTATCAATGGAGCAAGTTTTGGAGTTAGTTATTAGAGAGGGTGGGTTTCCCCGTTCACTTAGACCAATATTCGTCCATTGTGCTTCCCTCTATGATATTCTACCAGTCTCTATGGCCTACCGATATTGGTGCGTACCATTAGTCCCGACCGAGCCAGCGAGTTCGGCCTCCACTAGCTTGGTGTTATCTATAATGCTTCCCCCATCTATCAGAGGAGTTAGAGACTACAGTTGGGCGGGAAACGTCCTTAAATTTGCCTCAGTGACCTCCTTTGGAGATATGATGTTCTTTTACGTGCCGTAAAGCTACAACACGGGACACACGGCTCAAAGTCCCTCCCGGAGGACTTGTTCCCTGAATTTTTCCGCCCTTAAAAATTCGACGGCCTCCGCCGGGTTTGATCCCGCGTACCACGAGTCATGAGGTGGGAACGTTACCTCTAGACTACGGAGGCCACTTAAGTTTTGGAGTTAGTCAGGTTTGCAATACTGGACAAGGCGAAGCCCGACATAAAAAGTATGAGGTTTAAACTTGGCGGCGGTCAAGCATACGACCGTTCAAGTGACTACACTGCCGTTGTAGCGGAAGCTACTAGAAATAGGGCATAATCTGCTGTACTGAGCTTGGACTTACAGAGGCCCTTATGTATTTTATATACATTTATTAACATGTTTACCATGTAATTTGCAAATATTCTTTACATTATGAAAAATGACTTACAGTGACTGACAAAAGAGCTCCAGCTGGAGCTCGACACCAAGACTGACCGACCTACCGTCAGTCGCAAAGTGACTTTGACTTTGAGTTAGTCAGTTGTATGGGAGTCTGTTAAGGGAAGACTTCGTCGGTGCAATTGAAGTGACGGCGGAAGTTGAAGAATCTCCACAGTTAGAAGCCATTACCAGGGAACGACTGGTGAAGACACAGCAGAGTGAGAAGACTTAGAGTGTGCTATAGTGATTTTTAAAATGTGGAGATCAGCGATGGTGTTATAATTACTTGCAGTAATTATAGATCAGCAAATTCAATGTCCAATCCAGTCCCCGTCTATAATCACACACACGTGACGGTATCTTCATATCATATTTATCTGCATTCCATTCTGTCATATTACCGTCCTCTGTATGTCCCAAGGGGTGTGACGTGCCCACCACCATTTGTATGTTTTGTGACCACACAGTGTAAGCTTTTAGCTTACGTCTGTTTCACCTACAGGAGGCCACGCCTGTGTACACGATCCTTGTCCGGTACAGTTCTCATATAATGCTGACGTGGGGATCCTTCCCCCCCCCCCCAATCGATGCAATTCCAGCAACGGTTTTATCTGCATCAACAAGTTCTTGGTTATAGTAGCTCAGGCAGTATATAACTTCGTACTTTCTCACAAGACCCGTATGTGTTACGTGTTTGTGTATGTAATTAATGAAATTGCAATGATTATTTACGTTTAATTTGGAGGGGGGGGCAATAGTGACATCTCCTTTGTCGAACCGTACCACCACCTGGGATGTGACATCAGGTTCCTTCAAAACGGCAATTCTTTACAAGACTAAACGGGTCATATTCCTCCAGGAGGTGGGGCCTGCCATGAGAACCTCACATACTGTTAGCCGTTTTCTTGTTTTAGTCTTGTTATTTTTGCCTAATGAATTATCTTTGTCGGCAGCCGATATCTGCTGTGGTATGAGAAGTACTCCACATGGGACAGACTACAGGAAACAATTCGCTCCTTGCTAGACAAGCTACCAAAAATTTTTGCGGGCTGTGACTAAGTCGTCAGTCTAGAAGAAGAATTTTCTCTGTACTGGCCTGTTGACACTTTATTGGAAGTGATTAGAACACGGACAGTGCTTGCTGCCATGCAAATTTGGAAGTGGAACTTTGAGGGAGATGAAGAGAGAAGTGGAAGGAAGTGACATTTCCTGTTTTGTGTTTCATTCCCTTTCGGAGGAGTGTAGGAGGAGAGAAGATAATCTGGTGCACTAAGTGTTATATCAGTGTTGAATGTTTACACTACCTCATGATTTGTTATGATGGGCTCAAGAACAACCGTCTGGTGGATATCATTGCCAGGTACAAGTACCCAGTTCACCAAGTTGTTTCTCGTTTGAATATCATATAACAAAGAAGTTAATTTGTGTGGTATGCATACCCACAATCAAGCTGTAGTCCGGTTTACAGGCTTCGCTATTTTGTATCAGCTAATACGAGAAACGTTAACTGAAAAGGAAGCTGTGAAAGTTTATCTGTGTCGTGAGATTTGAGGTTTCCACGGCATGTGGATGTGAAGGTGCTGTCGTCAGGGATGTGATACTTTATAGTCTCTAAAATACCATCGTTTCGATTGAACCTTCTGTTTGAGGAAGAAATTTTCGTTTTTGTTTTTGTTGACGTTCGGTGTGAAACCCGTTTGCCACAGCGTGTCACATTTGCATTCCATTTATTTCCACGCCTCGCTGAAGCACATGAAGTGAACGTCTCAGCAGGTGGTCGATTCTACCTTTCAGATCGTCTGTTTTATTGATCTTCACACATAATGCCCCCTAGTTGTATAGTCCTATAGGAGAGGTCTGGCAGGGGAATGTCCAGCAATCGAGTTGCGGGAAGTTCCTTCCAAACTCCCTTACCTGATGTACCACTGCTGGAAGTATTCGTTCAGACCTTCACGAGCCGTCTTTGTGTAGTAGAGTTCAGCTGTATGACGTTAACAATTTGTTGCTTTGTGTTGAACTTCTTATGTCGCACGAAGTTTCGTCATGTTCAGAGTTTGGTCTCGAAAGTTTATATTAACATTTATCACGTCAGTGGATTGAAAGAGGAGGTTCGAAACCTTGGCCGTCTTGACCTTTGTACCTTACTCAGCCGCTTTTACTTATGGGACTGTCATTTGTGGCTTGACAGTATGTACCATTTGAGGAGAATAATCGAGGCCTACTCCAGGACTACCGCATGGACATGTCCAGAGTAACAGAGATGCTAGGAACGCAGGTAAACTGTCGCCGTTTCTCTTCTGTTTTGCGTTTTGTTTATGCTCGTAGTGTTAGTCGGTATAGTGACTGGCTATGGGCTGGATGACCAAGGGGTCGGAGTTTTGAATAGCAGTAGGGTTAAGAATTTTCTCCACATTGCCCATACCGGCTCTGGGGCCCACCAAGCCTTCTGTCCAATGGGAACCGGGGACACTTTCCCTGGATGTAATGCGGCCGGGGCGTGAAGCCAACCACTCACCTCAAACTAGTGCCAAGGTTAAGAAAACGTGGATCTATACATGCACCCCCCCATACGTCTTCATGGCATAATGCTTAATTAATTAGGCACAGGGATAACTACCTTTTTATTATTTATGATTGTAGTGTTAATTGTTACAAAATAGCACAGCGTGGAAACCTTGCTATTATTATGAGACACTGTGCGTTGTGAGGGTGTGTGCACACGTGTGCCTGAAAACGGGAGACTGTTCTTCCAGGTCCCTTGCAACAGTAGGGAATCACATGATTTAGACATTGGTTCCATATTCAGTAGTATCTTTTCAGATTTTGAGTAATATTTTCCTTTTGTTAAGTTGGCCTGCCCGTTAAGTTTAGTATGAAACGGGCCACAGAATTGTTTTGCTGTTCTCCTGTATTTCAAAAACAACAGTTAACAGCAGCCCCTCTCATGCTTTCAATATTAAAACATATATGTAATTTGGCATTCTTTCTCAGTATGTGGAGGAAGTTCAGATGTCACTGAGGTCTCATTGTGTGAAGTGAGAATTTAGAATCTTATAAACTAGAATTCATGTTATAAAGAGTTAATCCTTCAGATTGTAAGGTGATTTTATGGTTTGATTTACATAGCTGTTTGGTTATATGGGAAACTGTTATTTCAGATGAACCCAGGATGCGGTCTGGATCCTGGGATGACTCTGGCAGTGCAGGTGGACACATTGTTGGCAACCCAGAGTCTGGCGTTTCTCATCGTCGGTTGGACCAGTCTCAGCGTGCTGTGAGTTCTGAAGAGAGCTGGTACTCAGGCGGATCTGACCAAGAATTGTCATCTGGTGATGAGAGCGAGAAACATGAACTCTCGGTAACAAAGTAAGTTAGAGACGTATTTGTGTGCTGCTGTGTCCAGTGGGCAAAGTGGACAGGTGCCTAAGCTGCCCCCATGCTGTGAGCAATGGCCCCATGTGGTTAAACTTTCTCTTATTACTTGTGAGCATCTGACGAATGTACTTGCAGATCTCTCTGCCTCTTATTTTTTGTATTTATGTGTATGATATTTCATGCTTCCAGTTTGAATGTTTAAAATATTAAGTACAGTGTGGTCACATTTTATGGGAGGATGCAAACCTGATGACCTCACAAAATCCAAGACAAGTTTTCTTATAGTTTTTGAAGCACAAACATGATTCTTGACTATTTTTGGGGTGGGATTCAAATTGTTTAAAACTTTGTGCATAAAGTGAGGCTTTATTAATGCCATGGTCTTAAAAGCAGCCTTGGTTAGACTAGATGCATTTTAAAGGTTCAATTTGTGTTGCACTTGTTATTTTAATTCTTGCAAGGTGAGAGAGGAAGGGACAGGAACGGATCTACCTGCTGTATACAGCATCAGTTCAGAACATACTGACCACTAAGCATACTTGTGTAGTTCTTGGCATTTCTGTGTTTGTATCTCTACATAACAAAGCATCATTTTAGCTGTGAAACTGACATTGAGTACAATAATATTACACTTCATGGGGACAGTGGCTTGGACCCTGCACAGCCACTGTACTGAATGTTTTGGCTCAGGTAGTAGTAGCTGATTCCTGCTGCTGCCACTTGCAGTCCCCCCCCCACTCAATGAATAACATGTGGATTCTGAATTTCTCAACAGTGAATATTTTCTTAAAAAAAAATGGTTTTGGCTGATTCTTTTTCCGTTTTACACTTTATGTTTAAAACATTTTAACATGTATCCAAATTTTGTAACCAGAGTATCCAGAATGCAGGATGCACCATACCAGGATTTCAGCATCCATCAGTACACCAAACTGTTTTGTGTTCACATGATTTTCGTGCATTGCTGAAATAAGATCTCTTTGGTAGGGTTTCATTTTATTTGAAAGCATGTAGAAGAATTTGACAGCAGTGCTGAAAGGATTTTCAAAAAATGAATTCCAGCTGTAGACTGAACAGGTTGTATAGTGGTAATGCTCTGCGTTTGTGTTTGGGTGGTGTGAGGTTCGAATCTCAACCATAACATTGACTATCCTCAGTGTTTAGGGAGAGGGATTGGCCTCATGCTGTTGTACCTCGATTGGGCCACACTTTCTTTATTCCAGATTATTATCAATTAACCTTTTATCCTTCCATTATCCTGCCTTTTAATTCTTTGGACTATATATATATATATATACTGACAGAATGATAAAATAACAGAAATGGTTGATGTGTTGGGATGTACAAGTATAAAGCCAGAAGGTGACCACATGCAGTGTAGATGAGTGGTGATAGAGATATATGTATCTCAGATGTATTAGGGCTGCAGGAATGATATGTACAGATATATTTCTTTGCATAATCGGTCATTAGTTGTTGTGTAATTGACATTACAGTTATAATTAGAAAGTGGTCCCTGCTCAGAACCCCCTTCATACCTAGGCTTTCTTTGCTGCATCATGTCATTTTCTCTGTTCATAGAAGCAACGGTCAGCTGAAGACAACTCTTAATAAAGCCCGCACGCTATGTGACAAGTGGAGAGGTGGAGGTAGGCAGACCTCAGAATCCAACTGTACACCTCAGTCAGGAGGAGGTGATCTTGCAGGACAGGGCCGCTTATCACGGTGGTTTTCAATTCGTCGAGGATCAAGCAACCAGTATGATGTTGATAATACAGAGAAGGTGGCTGGCAGTGGCAAGATGCCCTTGTTACCAGAAGTGAGTTAAAACAGAATGATCCTTTACTCCATTGGTGAGAATGCAGTTTGTATGTGTAGGTGTGTTACAAGATTCGTCTGTGTTCACGTTTATCTATGGCCATTTTAAATTATCATACCTTCAGCTTGTAGAACAGTAAGTAATTTTTAAATTGTGGGAGGATTTGTGTTAGATGCATACTGCACATACTTGCATGCTCGCTCTTTGACTGTACAATTTACATTCATTGTTCCGGATCTGTTATAATTAGCTGATTATTGTGCTTAAGTTTAGTGCCACAAACTGCCATTAATGCTGCAGTTAATCATCATCCAGAATTTAATTAATTTAATTATTACTTGTTGTTGTTTGGTGTCCGTGATTAGCTGAGATTATGAAGTGTCAGGCCACTGCAAGTGCCTGAATGATCTGCAGTAAATTTTGATGTGCATAGCTCAGTCTGTTATGGAGCGATGAAATCCTGTGTCTGGTGTGTAATGGGCAAATATTTTAGCAGCATCAGAAGGTGGTGAATTGTTGAACGAATATGTAAGGTGGTGTAGCTGGTATGAGGAAGTTACTGTTTATTTCACAGTATGATCAGATATGTGTGCCAAAGTATATCACTGAACAGGTGAAATGCTTGAAAACCAGATCTTGACTCTGCCCCAGGATATATTATGTTTAAAGTAACATGCAAAAAAGCCTTCAAATTTTGTGCACATTATGTATTGTTTAATATTGATTCTAAGCAAAGTACTTAAGTCCTACCTACGTGGTATCCATGCATATGGAATTCTTATGCAACCACCAAAAAATTTAAAGAAAATTTACTGTTGCTTTAAAGTTACTTCAGAATCATAGCTGCACTGTGCATACATTCATCCACCATGCAGTAGTTCTCTCAGACGCAACTAGCAGTGCTCCCCATTATCATCTTGTGTGGCTGCCATTGTAGTTGTGATGATCCTTTGGATTATTATGGGTTCTCTAAGAACCTTGGCTGTCATAGATAACAGAACATTTCATTTAGTTTATAGAAATGCATGAATTATAATTCATATAGAACATAGTTAGGGGTACGCCGTAATGTAGTTGGTTGAGGCACTAGCTGGAAGGTCAAAGGTTCAAGTCCTGATGAGGTCATTGGATTTTTTCAATTGACCTTATCCTTCTGGTTGCACTATGGCCCTGGGGTCTACTCTGCCTCTAACATGAATCAATTCAATAATTTTCCTGGGGTTAAAGCANAGTCCTGATGAGGTCATTGGATTTTTTTCAATTGACCTTATCCTTCTGGTCGCACTATGGCCCTAGGGTCTACTCTGCCTCTAACATGAATCAATTAAATAATTTTCCTGGGGTTAAAGCGCGACCAGCACGTTAGAAATAGGGCATAATCTGCTGCTTTGAGCCTGTTGTCTAGATAATGTGGGACCCTCAACATCTCACAACCCTATGGGCCTTCACGGCCTGTTACAGGGATAACTTTACTTTTACTTACTTTTATAGAACATAGTGCCTCATGTCTGAAGCAATAAGAATCTAGTCACATATCTTCAAGCGGAAGGAAATTAAGAGACGTGCGAGGCAAAGCCGTGTGCTGTACCAACATTATTTTGTTGTGGTGAACCGTGGAGAGTACAAGGAACTGTTGAGAAAATATTGATATCAGCAGATAGGCATTGCAATCAGAGGACTGAGAGTTGCACACTTTTGGACTGTGGAAGAAGGGAAGAAATTCCACAGGAGTAGTAACAGAATTCATAGAACAGTATAAAATTAAAAAAGACTGGAAAGATCATGTTGGCAGGATGCGCTCTTGTCAGGATTCCAGAATAGATCTTAAAATGTGTATGGAGAGGCCTCTGAAACTGAAGGATTCTATTTCAGTAGGCTTTTAATAATAGGGTGAAATGAATCCAGTTTTTCTTCCTTTCCAATCTGTGCATATACTGCCTTTGGAAACTGTTAGTGAAACAGTTGGCTGTTATTAACCTCAGTTATGACTTGTTGAGAATGAGACTGTGATGAAACTTTTCTCTTGACTGTCACAGGTGGAGGAAGACTCAGCAACAAGCTTTGCTGACTTGCCATGTGCATTCCAGCGACGACAGTTGCCTCCCTCACTGCCTCCTGCTCCAGCTGGACTCACCCCTCAGCAGCTCAAAAGGCGTCACATTGTGGCCGCCATAGTTCACAGTGAGAACTCTTACGTAGCGACCCTCCAGAGGCTTGTCAATGTATGTATACAGAGTAGAGCACCAGATTTCAGGTGAATATTGTGGTGTATCTGGAGGCTGAAACCAGTCTCCATCTTCAGAGTAGTAGTGAGTGAAGTCAGGAAAGTGACAGGTTATGTAGTAGATGTGGTATTTTTGGCCAGCAAGACAACAGATTTATCAGAAATTAAACCAGTCTAATACCACTGTCTTACACTGGTTCTGTTTAGTGACTGCTACATGTTTTTGATCCATAGTTGGATCATTATCAGGCAGTACTCTTATTTGTGAATTACCTTAAGACATCATGCATTATTGAATTATCCTAATATGGATCCATATTAATGTTAGTTGTTAAAATCATTATGATACTTGCAATTTTGGCTAAAATTTTTTCGTGTATGTTTGTTCTGTCATTACGATGTTAGTTTCCGTGTTTCTTGTCCTGTATTTGTAGATGATTGTATCTTCCAGGTTTTGTTGTTATGTGTGTATTTGGGTTAAAATTTTATTTTTATGTTTTGTTCCTTGATGTGTTGTAGGTGATAATATCTTCTGGGATTTGTTATTATGTTTTTATATGTATTATGTGTGATACTCTCATATGATGTTATTACTAGTTTTCTTATATATGTTTCTCATTGATTTCCTTGTATGTTGTCATAATTGAGTTGTTTTCTCTTTGGAGTGTGTTGTATACTTCTTTATTTAAGGATGTTAGTTCTTAAGTTCATGGTTCAGGGTAGACACTGGGTGGGGGGAGGGATGGGTCATATGGGGACAGGAGCATGAGCAGCCAACCAGAGCCAGGGTTGAACGAGGAGATGGGGCCTTGGTTGGTCCAGTAGGGACTGTGACTGGTGGACATGGCCATTTGCTCCGGCATAGGAAGAAAGAAATACAACAAAGGACCATTTTCAGGTTCACAGGCAGAGGAAGGCCAAGTGAAGACTTTGTCATGGAATCAGTGTTCCTCCATTCCTTCAGGATGTGAATGGGATGCTTTCATGGCGTTCTCAACTAACTTTCCTGTTGCCATTGTTTGGGTGGAGCTCTGATCCAGTCCATGTATCTGGGTTTATTGACCAGGCTATGGTGCCAGACTACATGGTGTCATAACCCAGAAAGTCACAGTGTACAGTATTAGGATTTTAATGTTTGTGATGCATGTTTTGTTTTTAAGCAAATCATCCTGCCATTAGAATGCTGCTTAGTGTAAATGCTTTCTGTTTGCTTTTCTGCTGTAGGATTATAAGAAGCCCCTAGAAGAAAGTAGTCCACCAATACTTAGCAGCTCTAAGATATCAACCTTATTCCATCGCTTGCCGGAGATATTACAGTGTCACACGTTGTTTCGAATTGCTCTGGCGGAGAGCATTCGCAACTGGGATCATGATGAGAAGATAGGAGATGTGTTTGTGGCAAGCTTTTCCAAAGCAATTGTGCTCGACATCTACAGTGGATTCATCAACAATTTCTCTGTAGCCATGGATCTAGCAAAGATGGAAGCTAAGCGGAAGTCAGCACTGGCTGATTTCCTCAAGGTAAAATTATAAGTAACTCTTATTCTTAAAATTTCAGTGGACATCACAATTGCAGTATGTTATATTTACAGTTTTTTTTATTCATAACCTGTTTACTTATATTGTGATTTTTGTAAACCCAGTAACCATTAACTGTGGTCTTATTTGAAAATTTATGTCACTATTATCTGGTTTCCCATTGCAGGTGAAACAGATCAGTGCGCACGATCGCTTGTCTTTCTTCGGACTTATGGTAAAGCCTGTGCAGAGGTTCCCGCAGTTCATTTTGTTCCTGCAGGTTAGTTGTTCACACATATTCTGTCTATATATAATCCTCTTGTTACTACATTCATAGTGAAGTCTGTCCAGAGACTACTACCTCAAAAGCCCATTTGTTACTGTATGTACACCTACTTTAATGTAATAAAAACTCTGCATATGTAAAATATGCACACGCATCATTTGCACCCTTATTAGCCCCTGTTCATGGAGTGAGATGCCGACAGTGTTTGGCTTCTCTCTGATAAGAAAATTGACAACTAGTACGTAGTCTAATTGTAATTTTTCTCCACCCTTTAAAAGTATTACTAATGCAGTTAGTTTACTTAACATTACACTGCAACAGCTCCTTAAAGTGGTGTCCTCCAACATACACACACATTTCATGCCAGTGTAACAAATTCTTTGACACGCATTGAAGCTTTCCCTCTGTGATTTGTAGGATAATGTTCTGTATGTTATTCTCTGAGACTTCCAAAGTATGTGGGGCTTTTACTGTGAAACTCCTGTTTCAAGTTGCACCACAGATAAATGACACACGCATTCAGATGTGGGGAGCACGAGGCCATAGTGTTTGTTCATGAAAAGCAACATGTTTGTAGTGTTCACATCACACACCATGTACTAGCTTTTGGGTTGTGCAGTGGGATCTTTTGGGTAGCAAGTGGATATTTTGGTATTGCAATGGATTGTGTTCTGTGATTGCCAGTGAATTTTATGAACACATTTGTCATAAGATTTCTTCTTATGACATAATCCTGAACAAGAAGGTTTGTTATAAGCACAGTGGACTCACAGCCAACTGGTCACAGAAACGAATGTGTAGTGAGTGACAGGAATGAACGGTGCACCCATTATCAAGCTGGCTATGTAGCAGCAGACTGCATGTGTTTGACACACGGGTTTACTGTGTGCTGATTGCTGATTGCTGAAGACTGTTTTGAAAGTAATTACCACATTTTGAAAGTAATTACCACATGGTTG
>NW_019727111.1:499971-502908 GCF_002891405.2 Cryptotermes secundus | reverse complement strand
GGGAAACAGAAGTACTCGGAGAAAACCTGCCCCAGCACCACTTTGTCCACCACAAATCCCACTTGACCAGACCCGGGATCGAACTTGGGCCACCACAGTGGGAAGCCAGCGCTGTGGTGTGGCCTTGATATGTTGAGAGTCCCTGGTCTTGCATGAATGGTATGGTATTTCCTTACTGGGTAGCAAAATAATACATGCACTGTGTGTCCCATCTCCTGATGGGTTGGAGTTTACAACATCCCATCAAGTGATGGGCTCTTGCCACTGTGTACGTAAATGTGATCATCCATGCAAATGTTATTCAGCTGCAGAGATACTTAAAGTGTAACTTTCCTGAAGCTTGAAAGTGTTGAAGCATAAAGTGATTGTTATCATTTTTTGCTCGTCCTAGTCCACTCCTGTTTTGATTGTAGTAGTTCAAAGTCCAGTTTTCATGGGAAGATGGCTGACCCAGCAGGTAGGTCCCAGTACAGGGCCATGACAGTGAATGCCTAAAAAAGATATCCAGAGTTATTTTTGATGATAGTGATTATGATGATTGCAGGATTTACTGAAGCACACTCCACAGGGGCATCATGATCGCATGTCCCTGCAGTTGGCCCTCACACAACTCGAGTCTCTGGCCGAGATGTTGAATGAGAGGAAGAGGGAGGCAGAACAGTTTCAGGCATTCAAGGAGATGCTCCGACACATCGGTGGCAAATTTACAGCAAGGCCATTATCTGATGGCAATCGCTACCTTCTCAGGGAAGACAATGTCACACAGCTGGTGAGTGGAATAACTTTGTATATGCAGTGTTCACCCTGTGTTTTGAGTAGTTGGGTTACAGAATTTGCTTGTGCTGAGAGTTAATAAAATGTGACCATAAATTCACCCTTTCATAAATTTGGGATCAGTGTTAAGCTGCAGTATTTAATAATGTTTCTCATCTGATAATGAAATCTTGAAATTGGATCAGTCTGTTCTTCAGCACGATCATGGAGCATCTTAATCGTTATGTTGCTGAACTTGTAATGATCCTAGACTGTAATATGGTGCTCATGTTATGCCTTTATCATTTTGGATGTGACATTTAAAAATATGCATTTCCTAAATTAACTCTCTGAATACTTCATACTTTCTGAGTTTATACTTCTTTCTGTAATGAACACAGTGGATGTCAAGTCAGACCCCTTTGGTGCCTTTGTGTGCCATCTGTGGAAGTATGTTTAACTACTGCATCAGGCACTGGAAATACCTTTCACTGTCCAGCTGACTTCAGCCATGATGGATAACTAAATAGCAGTCAGAGAATTCCTAATCCAGAATCATAATATGTATGAGGAATGTGTTAGTATGTAGTAAATTTCTGTTGATATTATTTATGGAAAATTGCAGAAATATATCAACACAGAGGGTGCGAATGGACACTAATAACCTTGCAGTGAATGTGTTATAAAACGTGGAGGTAGATCGTGAGGATTGAACTTGTGCAATATGAAGTCTGATGGTAAACTGTTAAGCATATACCAGACAGTTATATTGGTCAGTCTGTCATTTTGAAATATTTGTAGCACTTGTATCATATTAGCCATTGGTGAACATGACCATTGAACTTCACAGACATTTAAAAATTAATGTGTTCTAATGTAGAACTTTACATTTCAAATTCCATCCAGCAGAACCATATAATTTATAGTGTATTGATAGACTGTAATCTCTGATTTACTCAGTGAGTACTGAGAAGGAACAGATGCAGTACATTTGGCTGTATCAGAATTGCTTACTTCTCTGATTGTATGTTACAGGAGTTCAATCAGGCGGGCATGATCACAAAGTCTAAAAGTCGCCGCTTGCTACTTCTGAATGATCTGGTTGTGTGTGTGTCTGTTGCACCCAAGGCAGCTGATGATTTTGGTAACAGTGAACGTCTCAGCCTCAAGTGGACATATCCAGTTACTGACGTTGAGGTGATTTATATGTTTAAATAGTAAACTTCTCTCTGTGCTTAATTAAGCACTGTGGCATGAGGTGCTTTGTTAGAGAAGAGATATAGTTCTCTGCTTTCTTAATATCGCTACTAGATGGAGGTGAGTGGTCAGCTTCATGTCTCATGTGCTTTACCTCCAGGGGAAGAGCCCCTGCTACTTGTTACATAGGTGGCTGGATGGCTCTCAGTTGGAGAGGGGACAGATGAATTGCTGCTGCATGGAATCACATCCTGAATGCTCTTATGAACATAGACTAAAGTAACATTTACAGTGAACAGTGATGGATTGTCTCCACAGTAGTCCTTCTCAGAATAAAACCAAAGATCCATTTTTTAATTTCTGTACATAAGCAGTCTCTCAACCCACTTCAGAAAGTGTCACATAATTTATTTATGTGATGCAAGGCATGTTTGCAAGCAGAAGGGGGTCACTTTTGGCAACTGTTATAAAGCACAGTAAGTTTGTGTTATCTTCTTACAGTATTCTTACAAATGTGTGCATGTGCAGAAACTGATGCGAGGGAATCAGTGACATGACTGCACTCTGGCTAGCGGGGAAGGGCACAGTAGTCATGGAGAAACGATCCATCCGCTCTATGCTAGCGAGAGTGCACGTGTTTATCAGTGCTGATGACTCATTCTGCTAATCGGCAGTTACAGCAGAAATTTGTGAGAAATGTTGTATCCAACCCATGCTACTCTCCCGTTTTTCACAATGGTTGAACACATTGTAGTTTAAGTCAAATATAGAGTTTTGTACTAAAAATAAAATCAGAATTTAATACATAATTGCTATATATCACTCACTCGCTCATGGAGCTGAGCCCTCCTTGAGAAGTTGCCAATTGTGCAGCTACTCAAGAACTCCCCAGCATTTTATGGAAACTGAAGGTTCATTACTATTGTGACATGTTGCGCAAAGGAGAACCCCTCCCTACCAGCAGTGACGCGGCGGGTGAGTCAGCAC
>NW_019727111.1:490888-499811 GCF_002891405.2 Cryptotermes secundus | reverse complement strand
CAGTCAGTCCTGGAGCTACCGCCGAGTGAGTCCTCGAGCTACCTCCGAGTTAGTTCCGAGTTAGCCAGCAACTAGTCAGTTGTATTCTGGCATTTGGAGTGTACTATTTGTGATACTGCAGATAGCAGTAATCGTAAATCTGTAATTTGGGTGATTGTAAGTGCGAATGTGAAATGAAATTCGCTATATCAAATACCTCGTGAAGTTAATTGTCGTGTTATACGCCCGATACACGACACTATGTTCACAAGAACTGTTTATGGGCCCATATCCTGAGCCAGATCGGTCCAGTCCATACCATCCCATCCTGTCTCTCCACGATCCATTTTAATATTGTCCACCCACCTATGCCTTGGTCTTCCCAGTGGTCTGTAGCCTTCTGGCTCTCCAACCAGGAACCTATATGCATTCCTCTTTGCCCCCATTCATGCTACATGTCATGCCCATCACACCCTCCTTGATGTGATCATTCTAATTATACTTGGAGAAGAGTACAAGTTATGAAGCTCTTTATTATGCATTTTTCTTCAACCTCCTATCACTTCATCTCTCTTTTTGTCCAAATATTCTCCTCAACACCCTATTCCCAAACACCCCCAGTCTGTGTTCCTTCCTTAATGCCAGAGACCAAGTTTCACACTCATACAGAACCACAGGCAAAATTATAGTTTTGTATATTCTAATTTTTGTGTTTTTAGACAGCACACAAAAAGACAAAAGGTTCTGGACTTAATTTCCTCAAGGATCAGGTTCTGATTTGTTATAGTCGTTCCCAAATATCTGAACTTGTGCCACATTTTCAAAACAGCTGTTACTTTGTTTTCTCGGTGTTTATTTGTAGACCAACCTCATTATTATTATTATTATTATTATTATTATTATTGGAGCGGGTGGGTTTCCCCATGCACCACGACTAATAGTCTATTGTACGTCCTCCTTTAGTATTCTACCAGTTGCCATACCCTGCCGGTACTGGTGCTTGCTATCAGCCCCGTTCAGCCAGCAAAGCTGGCAGTGGTACCCGATAACTTCCCCATCTACCGGAGGCATTGGAAACTATTTGGGCGGGAAACTTTGCCTAATTTTGCTCAGAGGTCTCCTAGAGACATGAGGATCTTTTACGTGCCATAAATCTATGACACGGGACCCACGGCTTATAGTCCCTTCTGCCCCTAAAAATTCCACGACCTCTGCTGGGTTTGAACCCATGTACCTTGAGTCATGAGGTGGGAACGTTACCCCTAGACTGCGGAGGCCGCTAGACCAACCTCCTTACTAGCGTCAGTTGAAGTTTGTGTTTTTTCTTTATGGTGACTGTATTATCATCTAGTAGATTCACATCATCAGCATAGACCAACAGCTGATGTGCCCCATTTCATTTCAGTCCCACCTGGTTTTCCTGGATCTGCCTAATGGCATATTCTAAAGAAAAGTTGAAAGGGAGTGATGATAAAACACTTCCTTATTTTAGACCATTCTGGTTAGAAAAATTATCAGACAGATGTTAACCTATATGGACTTTACCATATGTTTCATTTAAACACAGTTTAATCAGCCTAACTAGTTTCATGGGTACCCCAGAATCAGAATGTTTTACAATACTTCCGTCCTAACTGAATCATAGGCTTTCTTAAAGTCTACAAATAGCTGATGTACTGTCTTATTATACTCCCATTTTTTTCTCCAGTATCTGAATTGCTGTATATAGTTTGTTTAAATTCCATTGTGTAGAGGAAGGGCCCAAGTGCTCATCAGAGATATTGTTGCATGGCGTACAGTTGAAACTTCGGTAAGCTGGCAGAGTGACCATCTTTTATGCGACTCCTTATTTCTTGAAAGTGCACATGCTTATGTATTTAATTTTCTGTAACCTATTGACAAAGTAATATAACCACATGTAACATATTGTGATGCGTTATCTTACGTCCATCACCGCAAGAACTGCTACAATCAGAACGGACGCTTCCACGGCAACGAATAGGTGGAAATTGTGGAACTCCCACATCGACAAATCATAGCAACAAATTGTTGTTAAGTAATAACGGATGAGACGAAACACGTTAGCGGTGTAATCTGTAAAGAGTGTTCCCGAAGCAATGGATTTCTGACCAGTGGTAACGGAATCATGAGAAATGGTGTCTGGTATCCAGTCCGCATAACCCCTACATAAGCAGAGCTTACGACATGTACAGAATATTGGAAGTATTGAGTATGAGAATGAGACAATCTTGGGATAGCTGCCGCCAGAGACAGCTGAGATACAACCACAGCCAAGGATAGTTGAGATGTCGCATTTGAGTATCGGGCCAGAAGTCGAGTGATACCGCAAGTGTTAATAATTGTAAGGTGTGTAAGAGTGAGTGTCCAATAAAGATTCGCTAAATCTTAGACCCACGTGAAGTTATTTGTCATGTGACATACCCAACACATGACAACATTATAGTGTAAGAAATATGCCCACTTTTTATTTAAGAAAAATTACTACTTTGTAGGAGAATTTGAAAAATTAATGAAATAAAAATATGTCTTGAAGTAGTAACACTTGGTCAAGGTTTTCACAGTGGTGAATATAAAGATTGTGATCTGGAATGTGATACTATATTGTTTTGGATCTGGAGGCAACCAAAATGTCGTACCTAGCTACCAGACTGGATGGTGACACATCCCAGAAGGCAGCAATCTTAGTAATGATTATGATTTTGTTATATTTTGATGCCTATGCTGTATCTATTACAGATTTGATTATGGCTATTTTATCCTCATCTTGAACTGGTCTCAGACTTGAAGGGTACTTTCAGTTTCTGCTTTCAAGTAACTTTATTTTAAAGAATTCTCTCTTCTGAGATTTAATGCTCAGTAGTCTGTTGGAAATCATCTGATGTTTTTACAGAGGGACAACACCTCCATCTTCAGAACTACACAGCATTATATCCTAGAAGACAAAACTTTGTAACCTCTACTGTAAGAACGTCAAGTCCTGCAGCATAAGTATTAATTGTGGTTCTACAGGTGCAGGATACAAGTGCCTCTCCAACACTGAGCCGTCTTCTGACAGCCGGGTTGAATCGAGGGAGTAGCATAAAGTCGGATCGGAGTTCCAACTCCTCAGAATTATCGTCAAACACTGTTGGTGTGGATAACTTGTGTGCTGAGATGAACACCCTCATGCACGACTTTGAAGTAGTTAGCCGAATTGCAGACCTCGTATCCACCCTCAGGGGTTCCTATAAGGTACGTCATGAAGTTAGTTCATTGGTATCATGCACCTATCTTGCCTCATTTAATGTGGATCGTTTTCTGTGTTTACACGTTACAAAGTACTGTTGAAAGTGTTCAGACCAAGGAGAGTATGATGGTCAGGGCATATAGCATGTACACCATCTGTCACAGCCATGTGATTCCCCCCTGCCAGATTCACACTGAACAGAACAGAAGTCTTACTGTCACTGCTGCATGGATCAGCATACACCAACCACCATTCATTCATCCATCCATCCATCAGTGGCTCTACAGCCCATTGTTGGGCCCTGGCCTCTTCTTCAGTTACATAATCATTTTTACACAGTCGATAGGCGATCAGCCCCTTGCAAGACCACTACCTACACATGGGTCAATACAAACACAGAATAAACGCACATATAGCCATATATCTAATAATAGCCATAACTAATTTGCCCCAAGGAACAAGCTGGTAGATATGTATGGACATTTCTTACTGCTGTGAGATCCTAAGATTTCATCACTTTTCTCTTCATGTAGTCACAGGCATTGTTATTTCCTAGTCATTTCAGTCAGCTCACTAATAGTATAGTTTCAGCTCCCCTGAAAGGCATTTGTTCCATTATAGGATCTTGAATCCTGCTCTGAAATATACCACAAAATTTTGTCATGAAATCGAAATTCTAGTGGTTAGAGCTCCATTTTGTTTCGGAGATTACAGAATTGAATGTCTGCCCAGAGCTTTTCTAGTGTGTGATTTGTTGCAGTTTTCTGTAGTCAATGCAAGAAATGTAATTTGGTAGCACTGTACATTCAGATTGGCCATGATTACTTGATCCCAGTCCTTTCCGCTTTATTATTATTATTATTGTTCTTAATCATCATTTTGTTTGCCATGACAGTGCCTACAATGAATGAAATCTTCTGTCAGCCAGCCATGTCAGGATGGATTTACACGGTGTCATGTCTGTCAATGTCTCAATCATCGTCATATTTATAAATGAAGTCTGCAGTGCTCCGGTCACCACAGCAATTGCAATGATAGAAACAGTGACATTTTCCAGAACATAGGACATTCATTCCATATTTGTATGACGGACTGGCCAGGAAGGTTTCATTGCATTTACTAGATGTGTAGGGTCTCAGATGTTGTTATAGAAACTGCGTAGTTGATAAAAATAAACTGAGAAAGATGACATTCATAGCTTCAAAAGTACAGAACAAGTGCCACATCCAAAGTAAGAATGATAACCAGTTTAGATAATTTTTCTCTCTGCACTGTGTATTAATGTCTTGCTGCCCTTGGCACAGGAACTGAGTGTTGAAGGGATGAGACGAATATTGAACACCATTCAAAGTTCAATTCAGCAAAAGGATGAAGAGATGGCCTGGGTTGATTCCTGTTGCTTGCAGCTTGCTGTGAAAAATAAATCCAACAAAGAGGAAATCTACACTTTCCAAACTGATAACCCAGTGGTGAAGAAAGAATGGATCACTGGTAATGATCTGTTGTTTACTTAATGTTTCATAATTTGAAGAAAAAAAAAAAAGAAAGAAAGAAAGAAAATGATCTAATATAGGGACTTAGCATATGCTGCAAAGTATTCAGAACTGGCGTGATCCATATATTGGAGATTGTGTAATGTAACTTGTTTTGTATAGAATTGCGATTGGCTCAGTTGGCACTGGACCCCAACAACTCCCCAGCGTGGGAGGTACCTGAACAGGAGCGGCGACCTTCCACTAAGATGCCACTGTTTGTCAGAGCTCAGTCCGTATATAAGTCACAGCATCAAACCGAAGTAAGGGATTTTTGTAATTTAAATACAAAAATATGTATGTTGTCTTTATTATTTTGCTCAATAATGTGTACCCTTGTTATTGGATTTTACCCTAATGGAAAATTGGGATAAATATTAATTTTTTAAACAAAACTCAAAACCAATCTTGTAAGAGACGATTATTTGCCGAAAATTCGGATTTCATATCCATATGTGTCACTGACAGGGGGCATTGCAGGTAGCACAATCACTGTTCCTGTCCTCTACAAGCTGTTTCAACCAAATCCATGGAGCTTAGTCTTTCTTGAGATGCTAGTAGTTGCTCAGCCTCTCAAGAATCCAACATTTTACAGAACCTGAAGATTTGTCATCACATTAACCAACAGCCTATACCATTGGTTTCATTCCTAAGCCAGATGAGTACAGTGCACACATCCTGTTTCACCTGTAGGACCTGCCATGTGTGCCTAGGTCTTTTTAATAGTCTCTTTCCTTCAAGGCTTTCTTCCACATCTTTTGTACTTATATCCAATTCATGCTATATGCACTGCCCATTTTATCCTCCTTCATTTGACCATTCTGATAGTGTTTGGTGAGTACAACTTGAATTGTGAATGTATTGAATAAGCAGTTGTGCACAGTTAATAAGGGGTGGCTGTCCAGTTTGGGGGTTAAGTAAGGGTCTGTCAGCTTCACACCATAAAAGACAAGGATTTTTTGGTATGTTACACAGTTCCTTGGCCTTGGGGTATCTCATGTACCAGTCAGAATTTCTAGCGAGTCAAGTTTGTATTTTTAAAGCTTTATGTATTTGTTTGTATGCCTCCTCTTATTTCTATTGGACAAAAAAATGCTTTTATTTCAGCTGTGAACCAAAATTTTTCTTCTGTAGGAATACACCCCCACTCATATATGGGGGTCAGTGGTGACATAGGGTTTGTGCTATAGAACTTCATGATAGAGGATACGTTCTCACTAACATGTCAGTTTCATTATGTTAGGGCTTTCTTTGTTAGTTCTGAAGCAGCTAATTATTTCCTGAGCAGAGGCCCCCTTATTACTGAATCATTTGGCCCTTTAGCAGCATTTAAACTTCATACAAGTCAGTGGACTAAATATCTCCAATCTCTCCTCTCTTCCCATGGTTTCTCCTCTTTGCTCCCCTTCCAGTTCCTGGCTTGTCCCATATGCTTTTTTTCATTAAATTTTAATACCTTTCTCAGTAAACCTGGTCTGAGGCTTTGTGCACATTTTCATAACAAGGAGTTGTTAGCCCAACCGTCAACCCCCAAGCTGAAGGACTACCCCTTGTCGGCTGTCTGCAACTTCTTATTCAATATATTTGCAGCTTCCTTCCATACCTGGAAGGCATCTCCTCCATCTGCAACATGACATGCAATGCTGTGGTGACTATAATTTTGCCTGTAGTTCTGTATGGGTGTGAAACTTGGTCTCTCACATTAAGGAAGGAACACAGACTGTGGGTGTTTGAGAATATTTGGACTGAAGAGGGATGAAGTGACGAGGTTAGAGAAAACTGCATAATGAGGAGCTTCATAAGTTGTACTGTTCTCCAAGTANATGTAGCACGAATGGGGGAGAAGAGGAATGCATATAGAATATTGGTAGGAAAACCACCGGGAAGACCAAGGCGTAGATGGGTGGACAATATTAAAATGGATCTTACACAGATAGGATGGGATAAATTGGATTGATCTGGCTCAGGCTCAGGATAGGGATCAGTGGACGGCTCTTGTGAACACAGTAATGAACCTTTGGGTTCCATAAAATGCTGGGAAATTCTTGAGTAGCTGCAGATATGGCTTCTCCTCAAGAAGGGCTCAGTTCCATAAGTAAGTAATTTCTCAGTAAACCTGTTATTATATCCATGCTTTTTACATGAATGGGGAGAGCATGCCGGCAGTGGGTGTCTTCAGTAATGCTTCGAACCGGGATAAAATCGTTTTGTATCTTACTGTGACATGAATTCTTATATTGATATTAGTCACTTGTGATCACTGAAATTGTGTGTTAAATAGAGTGGGGACCTGAAATTGAGGAACATTAAGTGAGTTCTCCACTATATCAAATTTAGGAAGTATTTGTTTTTTCTTCTCCTCCTCCTCATGTATGCAAATGTTAATTTATTTGGTTCACTATGCGCTTTACTGAAGAGTTCAATGAAACAAGTAAGACCAGAGTTCTTTTCGCACATGTTTGCATACCATTTCAGGGAGAACAAAATTTTCAATTTATATGCATCCATACATTTATCATACTAAATGAACTATCATGTAGTGCAATGCACACTTTTCCTGATTATCCCACAAGAGAAATACATTATATGTGTGTATGTATTTATGACCTGGTACCCTGCAGAAAATTTTGAATTTTTATGTTTACTCTCACTGGCATTCAACAAAGAAGCTGAGGAATTATATTTTGTGACAGCATTGTTATTTAGACATACACAGATCCAATCAAGTTCCACTTACTTGTTTGGCCAGTACATTGCTAAATGTAACCAGTTTTTGGAGCATGCAATCTTTGTGAGATTTCAGGTTCTCATGGCAGTAAGTACAGTGAATTCCACATTTATGGTATTGTTTGGGGATCTTCAGATTTGAACACTAAATTGAGGCGAATCTTAAGTGCAGGAAATTTAATCTGAGCTTTGTCAGTGGTGATCATTAGATTTGAACACTGAATTGAGGCACATCTTCAATGGACACACTTTTAACACTTGGGTTATTATTGTCTTAATGGCCCTGAAATTGAACAATAAATCGAGGATCATGAAATGGTGGGTTCTGTGTATGTAGGAATTCTCTGTTTGAGGGAACTCTGTGCCATGTCTTTAGATTTGAATCCCGTTGGATTAGGAAAACCTAGTTACTATGTCCTATTTCTTTGACCATGATGTGGAGGGAAACTTTGAGATTTGCAGTTTGGGCCCAAGATATACAATACTCATTATCTGTGCTAATGGAGGGGGAACCTATCATGGTGGCCACACAGCCTGAGACATNGTCTGAGACATGAACTGTCCTTGCTCGCTTGAATTCTGGGATCGTGGTTTTGAATCCCACTCAGGACATGGATGTCCATGTGTGTGTGTATTCTGTTTTGTGTTGTGCTATGTATAGGTAGTGGCCTTGCAATGGGCTGATTACTTGTCCAAGGAGCCCTACCGTCTGTGTCCAAAATGATCATGAAGCTGAAGAAAAGGCCAGGCTCCAACAAAGGGCTGTAGAACCATTGGTGAATGAATAAATGAATGAAATGGGGGAGGAAATAGGCCACAAACTGGATAATCTGCACACAGATGACTGTGGATATGCCGTGCTTGATTGTCTTGTGGTGTATACGTGGTGTGTTCAAAAAGTATTGAACCTTTTTTTTTCTCACGTAAACCAGTGAAGCGTGGGAGGCTCCCTTCGGTGGAGATGTGGAGGGGAAATTCATGCGCAGTCGTGAATTTTTTCCCGCCCGCAGAAAGCGTCAGTCACTGACAGTCAGCCTATGAGTGAGGATGTGTAGTGAGTGCGCGTCGGATTCCAGTAAGGTGTAAAATGACGGAACATGAGCAGCAATATTGCATCAGATTTTGTCAAAAGCTTGGCGATACCCAAGTGGAAACCATTCGCAAGATTCAACAGGCTTTTGGGGATGATGCCATGAGCAACTCACGGATAAAGGAGTGGTACAAGCGCTTCAAAGATAGCCACACATCAGCGGACAGCGAACCGCGTTCAGGCAGACCCTCAACAAGCCGAAATTAGAATGTCATTGAGCAAGTGTGGACTTTGGTCATGGAGGACCGTCATATCACAGTCCGAGAACTTGCGAAGGAGATAGGGGTAAGCATTGGATCGGTTCATTCAATTTTGACCGAGGATTTGGGCATGAGGAGAGTGTCCGCG
>NW_019727111.1:453768-490788 GCF_002891405.2 Cryptotermes secundus | reverse complement strand
ACGCACAAGAAGGCCAAACCATCACAAAGGAATACTACCAGGAGGTCCTTCATCGCCTTCGTGACGCTGTGCGGCGCAAATGACCGGATCTGTGGGCAGCGAAAACTTGGCAGCTCCATCACGATAACGCACCCGCCCATTCTGTGCATCTAATTCAGACTTTTGTCGCCAAACACAACATCCCTGTGGTTCATTAGGCTTCCTACTCCCCTGACATGGCCCCGTATTACTTTTGGCTATTTCCCAAGCTGAAAATGCCGCTGAAAGGAACCCGATTGGAGTCGAGAGAAGACATCATGCGGAATGCGATGGCCCGGCTGATCACCATTCCAAAAGACGCGTTCCAGAAGTGTTTCCAACAATGGTGGAAGCGCTGGGAGAAGTGTGTGCATTACCAAGGAGACTACTTTGAAGAGGATTAGGGTTCTGTACCTCCACATCAATAAATGTATTTCTGCCGACCAAAGGTTCGATACTTTTTGAACACACCACGTAGACCCGTTGCTAAGCAGTGACCATGTAGACAGCATATGTTTGTGGCAGTGGCTCAGTTAACGCATCCCCGTTGCTAGGCAGGAGATTCTTAATGATGCAGCAGTTGGACTACAACAATGGAAATGGCATTTCTGCATGGTACGTGCCAAGATGTTATGAGCAAGGGACAAAGTGAGGATAGTTGCGTTCTGCATAGGAGGCTGTGAAGAGAGGACCAGAATGAGTGAAAGTAAAGAATCTCCACTGTTAGAAGCCATTGGCAGGGAATTGTTGGTGTAAGATAAGGCAGGCTGGAAAGCCTTAGCGGGCGCTGTGGTGATTTGTGAATTGTGGAGATTAGCAGTGTGCCTGTAATTGATTGTAGTTCTGAGTCATGTGTGTATAAGTGGTCAATAAATCCAGTCACTGATCCAAACCCCATCTATAGTCATACATACTACATGACAGTATGAATTAATAAATGAATGAATGTATAAGGGGTGGGCCTTCTTGGCCCTTGCACCAGGACCTACAGTGATCTTTTGTGCTTCACATGACAGTATGCTCTTTTCAGTATATATTATGAGACAAGCATATGGTTTTGTTATATATGTAAGTTGTGTCGCAGATCTCTGTAACAAGATTCTGTTTTACTGTAGGTGCGCTGTGGGTGTTTCTATGCGGCAAGCTCAACAAAGCCAACACGTCGACGTTCCCGCAACAACAATTACCTCTGGGTTTGTACAACAGATGGTGCTAGTAGTCACATAGCAATTTTAGCGCAGCAGCAGCAGCAGGCAGGAACGCTGAAGGACGTTGGGGCATTTGACTTGGTTGAGACCAAGGTCACTGCTATGGAATTTGTTCGGGGCATTTCAGGATCAGCGAGTCTCTGTGGTGATACTGTATGGATGGGAACTGACAGGAGACGGTAAGAAATGTTCAGTGATCAATTTCTTCAGCAGTATGATCATGAAATGGTAATATGGTGATGGAACTGCTGCAGACTTGTGTATATGTGTTCTTGACATATTAGGCTCGTTGAAGGTAGATTAGGAGGTGAAGTGAAGTGAGGTAGGATTTGAGGTTGTTGCTGCAGTGACTTTGAAGAATGCTGCTGTCTTTGCAGATGCAACATCTTGTAACCACATGGACGTTCACTGACATTCCAGAGGAATTAACTGCATCCATCTTCAGAGTACCATGAAGAGTTTCAGGCTAGGGCCATGCCATAGCTCAAGCAGTTAGTCGCTGGCTTCCCATCGTGGCGGCCCAGGTTCGATCCCAGGGTCTGGTCAAGTGGGATTTGTGGTGGACAAAGTGGCACTGGGGCAGGTTTTCTCCGAGTACTTCGGTTTCCCCTGGCAATCTTCATTCCACCAATTGCTCCACAATCACCCTCACCTGTCATCTGGGGCTGGTACAATAGGCCAGAATTGCTCACAGTACAAGGGACTTAGTCCCACCCCACTAGCAATAAAAAAAAAGAGTTTTGGGCTATGTTATGTTAGGTTATGTTACATGCTTTCTATATGGCTTTGACACTACTTTATTTTAGATTAGTTGCTTGTACATTGTTTGATTTGGATAGAAAACTTGGTATAAAGCGATAAAGCATCTCCTTGTCTTAGACCATTCTGGATAGGAAATTTATCAGACAGATGTTTACCTATATGGACTTTACTGTAAGTTTCGTTTAAACGCATTTTAATCAGCTTAACTAGTTTCATAGGTATCCCTAACTTTATCAGAATATTATTCAGGAGAATATTTAGACAGGAATTGGGATGATGTGGAAAATTATATAATGAAGAACTCTGTAGTTTACTAAATATTACAATTGTCAAATCTATGAAACTTAACAGAAGCAGGATGTGAGAGTGTGTACTGACTCATCTGCCTCAGGATATGGTCAAGTTGCAGGTTCTTATGAACATGTAAACAGCTGTTTGAATTCTATAAAAAGCTGGAAATTTCTTGACCATATAAGCAGCTTAATGTGAGAGGAACTCACCACATTCCTCACTGTTGCGTAACTTGGCAACCGACCATTTATCAAGGGTCAGTCTTCGTGGTAACTTGTTCCACCTCTCATTGCCCAGCAACGGTTAGACATGTCACAATATGTTAAAAGAAAACAGTTTTATGGCCCTAAAACACACAGTGCCAATGAGGAATGCTTGTACTTTTTCCTCCTGCTTTTTCTTCTTCTACTTCTTCTAATATTGTTTCTGTTGTCTACTGGTTTATGGACAAAATGGCTCTAAATCTTATTTTCCATTTGATTTCTTGTGAGCATTTTTCTCTGTTCTTGTCGTCATCCAGTGCCTGGCTGAATCACCTTGTGGGTTCTCTCATAAACATCTTCCCTTTACACTTTAATTCTCTAATGTCCTTTGTATCCTTGTTTTGTCCATTTTTTTTTGTGAACCAGATCATTAATTGTTTCTGTTTTAACTGTTAGCAGGTTTTGAATTAAACTTTTTCTCTAAAAATATAATTTCTAATTCTATCCCATCTTGTTTTTGTCTCAGAAATGTTGTATTCTTTGATGGGATATTGCATTTGTTTCCCTTTGTTAAGTGTCCATTTCTTGGCATTATATGTTAAGTGTTGGTTTGAAATATGCTTTGTAGACTCTTGTTTTGGGATGTCCAAGTTTTGTAATGTGCTCTTTCTATTCCGATAAAATTTTGGACACTTGCATTTTGTGTTCCTCTCCCCATAGTATGACCCCAGTGTCAGTGCTGTGACAAGAGTAATGTCAAACAAGGGACACTGTGCTGTGATGCACAATATTGCCATGTTAGCTGAGAAGATCCAACACTGAAAGTGATGAGTAACTGTGCTCCAGTGAAGCTGTGACAGGCCCAGCAAGCAGACAGTGGATTTAGGAACACTTTCAAAATGAAGAAAAGTTTCTCCATGCTTATTTTACTCAATCCATTGAAGGCAGAGTTTGTATATGTAATATTAAAAAATTAATTTCATACCTGCAGGAAATACACAACGTCTCCATTACAAAAACAATTGGTTAATGCTGTTTAAGGAAATTGTAACTGTTCATTCCGAGAATTGAAATATGCAGATTCATTCTGTGGACAAAATGTAAAGTTTTAATGTAAGAGTAAGTGTTACATACAGTAATCACTGTTCTTTCAAAGTTTGAACAATCACTTGCCACTAACTGCTGATGATTCATATCACCTTAATTTTTAAGACTGCTGCATACTGTGCATTGGATGTTATGGCCTGAAGTTCCCATAAGAAGTATACTGACCCAGTAGTCACTTTATTGTCTGGTCCATCACAACCCACGATGGCAATGAAGTGTTTACATTATGCCTACCACATCCTATAATTTGTTGCAGATTACTTCTTTATGCTGCTAGTGAGCCAGAGAAAGAGGAGGAAGTTGGTAGCTGCTCAGTGCCAGCCGTGATCATTCAGATTCGATGTCATTGCGACTGTGTATTTGTCGCTTTAGCAGATGGAAACCTGTTGCAGTATACACGTAATCCGCAGGATGGTTCCTGGGCACTCAAAGATCCGCAGACTCTCTCTCTGGGCACGGAGCCTGTCTCATGCCTTCTCCCTATTAACATGTGTCTCTATGCTGCCTGCGGCAAGAAGGTGTGGGTGCTCAGTGCTTTGACAGGCGAGATACAGGTATGGAACTCCATTGCAAACTGCCGTTAATTAATTAAACGTTAATGTTAATAGTTCTGGAGTTGGACATTACCACCTTGTTTATACCCTCCACAGCATACATCTGCTTCTCCAAATTTATGTTCTTATACTAAAATTATTATTTCTGCAGTGATACACTGATTCACAGTTCCCACATTTAGTGAAATTTATGTTCACTAAGTGTGGGTAAAATACTAAAAGAACTAGAATTACTAATTTTGAGGAAATATTATTTATTTGCTGGGACTATTTCTGGGATGAAAGAAGAAAAAAAGAAGATGCTTTCCAAAAGTAGTTTTGACAGGAGCGGCGTACTCGTAACAACATCTTATTAATATCATCGGCACATGGTTTCACAGAAATCCACCTTTGATATGAGATGTTGTCAGTTATTACCGTATTTACGCATGTATAGGCCTTTACTGTTTTGCCAAAAATTCAAGAGGAAAACTGGGGTGCGGCTTATATTCGAAATATTCGAAATTACACTTCATTTAAAAAGATTATGTTCATAATTAGTAATACAGGGTGTAATACTCCTGAAATAATATTCCAAGAAAATTATTTTTTCTATAATTTCTGTCTGAAAATTGTGCTGCGGCCTATACATGCGTAAATACGGTATATAGCTGCCCTGGCAAGAGATAAATTGAGTACTGTAAATTCTCGTCATAATGGACACAATTTGGCTGTGTATGATATTGAATTTTTAGAAATGTTTAGGCACTAAGGACGTTTGGTAATTAGAAAACTGTGTAAAATGAAAAAAGGACACATAAAAATCATCATGTAATTGCAGTATCCTGTGGTGTACTTCCATTAATACCCCTTAGCTCAGTTAGAGCAGACATCAGTGATAATTGTCACCCTGTCCTCCCTATTAGCATGTTGTAACGAGGGGTTAACTACTGTACTGTGTTGTTTTTGCTATATTAGGTGGGGAAGAGTCCTTTTAATTGTACCACATTATGTGGAGCACAGGTTTAAATGAATGGGGTGTCTTTTTCAATCGAGGAACTTACTTGTATGCAGTTGTAGTAATTTACCATTCTTCCGTTTCGTCCTTTCAGAAAAGCTTCAGTGTTCAGCATGAACATGTTGGTAATGTGAATCTGATGGCTCATTCTGGCATTGGATTGTGGGTGTCTCTTAAGAATTCAAGTACCATCTGCCTGTACCACACGGAAACATTCAAACACCTGCAGGACATCAATATAGCTTCCAATGTACTCCGTGTCACGTCTCCATCAGCAGGTTCCAATGACTGCAGTGACCGAGATTGCATCAACAGTAAGGGATCATCTGTAACGGTTACTGCGCTAATGGCTTGTAAAGGCTTGCTGTGGGTTGGAACCAATGTTGGAATAAGTCTGACAATTCCTTTGCCACGACTGGAAGGTGTTCCAATTATCAGTGGGAGAGTGAACATTTCCTACCATGCACACTTTGGTCCAATCTCGTTCCTATTAGCCTTACAGCCAAGGAGTACAGGGGTCAACTTCCATTCACCAAAGCCACAGGAGGAAGAAGAAGAAGTGATAGAAGGTAGAGGGAAGGAAGGAAATGAATTAGGAAACCAAGAGGAACTAGTAGATAATGCAGCATCAAAAAAGAGGCTGGAGAAACAGATCTCTGATACTTCGGTATCAAGCAGCGTTGCAGCCAAATTGAAACATCAGCTGACTAGCAGCCCTGTAGTGTTAAGGCGTCGTAAACACAAGGAATTAGACTCAATAACACGGCGTACCTCAAAGACATTACCTCGCGGCTTAGGATGTGGGGGTGGTTTCCTCTCAACGTCAACAACATCTTCGCAAGGCTCTGGCGACACGTGTGATGTTTATGGTCTGTATGGGGAACTGATGTATGTAAAGGACTATGAAGGTGAGGATGGTGCTTTGAATGGTGGAACTGATCCAATCTATGAGTCCCTCCGACGTAGTGACCCGGAGTTGGCAGCAATTCCCGGTAAAGTTAGCACGTTGGATCGTCGATTAAGGCTCAAAGCGAGTCGTCCGCGTTCGTTAGATCTGTCGAACTGGTCTGTTGACTCTCGCTCCTCATCTGTGTATACATCCTCTGGGTCTGAAGAGACACTGGCTTTTAGAAATGGGGGTGGGAGCAGGAATGTTTCCAGACATGGGAGCAACGTCAGTTCATCTGCTCAAGCCACAAATGGCTCTGCTGATATTACCACAAATGTTCCCATAGAATCTCCTGTGGATCTTCCTAGTTCTGTGGTTGAAACAAGTTCAAAACCTACACATAAAGGCGCTCCAACACCTGCAGACACTTCTCGTAGGACTGTGATTACTCTCATGGGTGGCCGAGGGTATGTAAACTGGAGACAGGCATGCTGTTATGCAGCTGATGGTAAGAACAAACACTTCTCTACGTCCTATCCTGAACCAAACAGTAATGATGCACATATTGTGATATGGGAGATGAAGTTGTGATATCAGATTGATGTGTCGCGGACATTGAATGTCACCAAATTAGTCCCCAGTTCTTCTGTATTGCACTTCCAGTTTATTGTTACATCATGTATTGTATTTCCTGTCTTTTGCAACACACTCGGATGAGGAATGGAATCAAACGTGGCAAATATTTTGTTATGGGTATGTACAAATACAGGTAGTTTGATCCTTCTGACAGATAACTAAATTTCTGGGATATTGTGCCATCACATGTATGGAAGTATGATGGAACACACTGCATAATATTAGCTGCTGTATCTTAACATAACTCCATTAAAATTTATAACCACCCATTCAGATGTAAAAGGAAGAAAGCAAAATTACTTTGTCAGAGCTGTAAGCAGTGGTGAAATTGAGTTGATGCCATCTTACAAACACCATTTGGGAAGCAGTAATGACAACATAGCTTCACCAGTGGCCAGCTAATTCTTGAATTTGTTGTATAGGTTGATTTTTTCTTCTGGCCTGTTGTTGAGACATGTCACATTTTGGATNCAGACGATGGGTGAAGTCCAAAATAAGCCAAAAGAAGTACAGTATGTACCATCGTCAGAATCCTTTCAAGTCTATCTCAGTAAACTTCCTTCTTGGAGAAAGCGACAGAATTTTTCTTATGCTATGGTGCTTGCAAATTCTAGAGTCATACTCATTGGCAAGATTATAGTTGTTATACAGTTCTGATTCCAACAGATATTCTTGGAACTGGTCGTGGAAGTTCTAGAATAACAGGTGTTAATTTTATAGTGCCTTTGGCCTCTTACTGGCTCTGTCATGTCATTTAAGAATGCATGGTGTAAGGAAAGTATCTTCAACTTTACTCACTATCCTTTTCATATCCGAGTGGTGTTCAGAGTTAATTTCATAATTTATATGAAATCCATGTTAACTATTTTCAGTTTTAAGATGTGTGAAGCTCTCCTCCTCCAATGGCCATGCTGTGTACAAAGATAAAAGTTCAGCTGTTAATGTTATATAATCTAAAGTCATATGGCTGCAAGTAACGCATTGTATGCGTGACCCAAAGAATTGTTTCTCAGTGTTATGAATGGTAAACCAACATGTTTTATAAGGACTATATTTTGTGTAATTAGTTATATAAGGTTGTTCATGTTATTTGTAAAGAATTCACGTTCTCTGGTGTAAGGAAGTGTTACCAAATGTTTTCCAGCCGTAGGTCCCGTTTTGTAAACATGCCATTAAAAAGCCATTCATCAGAAGCAACAGTTGTTCCTGCTTTCAGATATACACATTGGTTCACATTCCAGTGTTCACCTTCCTTATTTCCCCTCGGTATGAATAGTTCCGTACTTCCGATCTGGTGGATTGACTAATGAAATTTAAAAAGTAGTAAATTATGAATTTGTTGAAAATTTAATGTGGAAGGTCATGATCCTGCTTATTTAAAGTAGGAAGTACACCAGAATTTTGTTTTGGCTATTGAAATGTTTGCACAGATTGGCATGTGTTGAGAAGAAATTTGTAGCAATGGCATTTTGGGTTTGAGGAACATTTGTTCTCCTGCCCGAGTGACATCTATGTAGGAAGTCTGGTGGAACTATTTCCATATATACTAGTCATTTTATTCGCTTTACCTTGATGCAGATATACCAGGTAGGTTATATTAGTGATTCCATATATTTGTATCTGTTTCTAAACGTGACTTTCACTGATGCAGCTTTTTTTATTGAAATGTAAATTTGTTTTTGCTTGATATTGGATTTACATGGCATACACATTAAGTAGTAAGTGAAAAGTGAATTTCTCTCTAGAATATGCTTCATTGCCAGTACAATTATTTTAACATCAGTTCTTCAGTTTGGCCTGAAATTGCACTCGAGAGTTTTTCATTTGAAATGTACTTCATTATGAATCCACCATAATTATTTTTGTAGCAATCGCATCATTGAAAACTTAGAGGAGCCCTATATTTTTTGATAGATACCTTGATAGGTGAGTTTCAAATAATATCATGTACTTTACTTGCAATGCAAGTTTAATTATTTAGAATTTATGCGTTTTTAGTACAGTTAAACTCTATAATATTTATAACATAGATCTTCATTCATATTAGGTGAAAGAGATGAATTTGGAATTTGTTTATTGCCAGACAGAATCTATACTTCCCCCCCTCCCCAATGTCGCTACAGCCCTCATATACTATAGTCCTCAATATGTAATTGTTTCCATACTAATAAAACATTTTTAATAGACACAACTGCAACAAGTTGAGTAGAAGGCTCATTATAAATAGCTGAACTTGTAATTAAACTGTTAATATGATTCTAGTTTAGGTATGTTTATTCTTTTCATCCTATTTTGAAAATTGCAGTAGATAATGGTCATATGCACAACAGTTACTGAACAATGTAGTAAAAGAGAGAGTGTCAGGATTGAGTTTTTGTGATTATACTGTACCACTTCATATTATGATCTTGGTAGATCATCAGGTGGATTAAAAATAAATAAATACAAGTCACTGAAGTGAGGCAAATCCTCACAGCCTTGCAACAAAGCAACCATTGCTTTGTTAACTCCTTAACCATGCCACAAAAACCAGCCTCCTACATTAACAGTAACAACTGAGAATTTTACACATCTGTCATTTCCATCCACAAATTACCTTTGATCTAACAGATACAACTCAATTCAGACATAGCCACATACAGAAACTTACAGAATGTCCAACGACAACTGCTTGCAGCAAGGCCTCATGTATATGCGCACCACATAAGATTCCTTCACCAAGCCGCTAGTGCAGCCAGATACATCTATCTGCACATTCGAAATAATACATGGAACATCACAGTAGGTAACTGAAGACAGTGAGCCATTCATGGCCCCCTGTTACCTGACTGCATTGATCCCACTGCTGAGTGAGAAATGCATGCAAACACTCATCCAACAAACCACACAGAGCCTCATCTTCAATTTAAAGGGTTTTAACTAGTTATACTAAATTATAGCACATTTCTTGATGTGAAAAATGGATCCATTTTGTAGAAATTCAACTTTACAATAACTTGACCTTCAACAACTATTTAATTATTTAAAATCCCCCCAGTGATGGTTTATCGAGATTAAAACATGTAATGGTATAGTATTTAAACCTGACACTATTTTTTGTTTTATTGTTAAGTAATTGTTATGTAGATTGTTACTATATATCGTGATTTTAATTTAAGTGCTGGAGTACATTACTAAGTGTGGCCTGTTGAAATCAGTCCATATGTACCCAACATTTCTAAAGGTGCTACCCAGTCACATTATATTTACAAGTGGGTGCAGATTTGCATATCATTGAATTACATTGTTTCTGCATTTCTGTTGGAAGTTTTGAGTTTGTATTGGGAGAATTGTGAAGTGTTGAGAACTGAATATAAATTTAGCACGAATGACTGTCATGCTTCCATATGTTTTAAGAAACATTCTAATGGTTATTGTGAAGGTAGCTGTAGATTTGGTCCAGTAACATTCAGGAGAGAAAAGATTATGTGAAATACAGTACTGAGAAAATTGTAAAATTGCAATAAGGTGTTACTTTATTGTAATGAATTGTTTTGTAGAATCTGTGAATATCACACACTGGTGACATTAGAGGCACAACCAAAGAGTTGTTATTATCAAGTTCATATTAGTGAGGTGTTTTTTTTATAAGGGCCACTTTCATCTTGTAATAGTGACATACCTGTAGTTCTGCTGGATGGCACAAGTGTTATGCTAACGATGAATGTTGTGCCTACACAACTACAGTATGCAGTGGTTTGTTATAAACCTAATTACTTAGTAAGGGCTACATGTTTTGACTATGGAGGCCAACGTTAATCTGTCACTGTGCTGTCCATACAAGTACAAGATACATGAAGGTATCAACAAAATGTGACAACTGACAACTCCAAAAGGGAATACTAAGAACCTCTGCTCTGCACAAGGGTACATAACTATGAATCTCACGCAAACACAGTAAATGCATAATTATACACGAAATATGGGGTTTTGTTACCCGTAGCCATCCAAAACACTTCAAAGCGTACAGATTCACAGAGCAATAATGAATGTACCAGTTGCCTGAATGTGGCCTCTATGGCTGAAACATATAGTTATTAATAAATAAATATATAATAAGCCATTTGTTGTAGGTGTATAGACAGAACATTCATTGTTACATATTTGCAAATGTTTCTGAATTGTACCAGTACTGTCACGGGCATGAAATGTGTAAGCGATGCTTAATGTAATTTTGTTGCTGTTGAGTCTCTTGTGTTTGGTTTGATCCACTGCTGCATGTCTGACCCTAGTGCTCTCTTCATTTGCTGTATTTCCCTTGTATAAGATGCATCATCATCTAGGAAGAAGAAATTCTGAACTTTTTGTGAACCTCGTCAGTGTATGAGACACTGCAGTATTTGGGACCATATAAAAGAAACTTCATCTTGTATGCTGGGAAATATGGTATATTTAAAAGTTTTTGTAAAATATAACACAGTTAGAAGTGTATTACATTTGTGTACAATCAGGTCCCCATAATTGTGTTAATTACTGTTGATTTGTAGTCAGAGCATTTATCCAAGGTTCTGTAGCATAGCTACAAACAGAAACTTGGAATCAAAATGAACTTATGGCCTACTGATTAACAACATAAGTCATGGCCTTGGAAAATGATTGTGGTTCTTTTTATATGACATACATATAATTTTCATTTGCATACCCAGCAAATGTGTAATATTTGCTGTGGATATGCATGTACCATGTGAGAAGTATTGTATACTGAATGGTTGAGAATGTTTAAGGATATGGCACTCATTTGTACCATACCTTTCAAGTTCCCTGTTCAGCAAATAGTTATTATTGTAATAAATCGTTTTGAACTGTGGATTCCTTTGAATGAATGAATGAATGTATAAGGGGTGGGCCTTCTCGGCCCTTGCACCGCAACCTACAGTGATCTGTTGTGCTTCCCCTTTTGATTATCCTCTCAGCAATCCTGCGCTCAATTGAAGCACAGGATTTTGTATGTGGGGACGTCAAAATAGTCACTTGGTTCCATAAAGTATTGACCCAAGTGACGTAATCTTATATAAGCTAAGGCCTCGCATTCACACAGGATATGTGTGGCTGTTTCATTTTCTTCTTTACACCTCTCACAAGTGGGACTGTTACTTAGTCCCAGTTTGAAGAGGTGTCCTTTAAGGTGACAGTGTCCTGTAAGTAGTCCCACCACCCATCATAACTGGTTCCTGTTTAACTTAAACAGTTCCTTCGCTCTTTTAGCAGATGGTCCTCATATGAGTCCCCTTGCTTGCCTGAGTTCAATCAAGGATCCCCAGTATTTCTTGTGCTTCATATGTGTCCAGTCCCTGATTGCCTTTCTGGCAACTCATATAGATGCCCCAGGCTGGTTCAGGTCCTATGAACGGATGTTCAGCTCCACTCTTGGCCAATTGATCTGCTGTTTCATTTCCAGCAATGGCACCCATATCAGTTGTACCCTGTTATGTTTGGCCAGGTCCATGAGGGTTTGGTGGCAATCCCAGACCAATTTTGAGTTTATCCAGTGTGTGAAGCACTTTAAGTGCAGCCTGGTTGTCAGATAGAATGTAGATGTTCCTATTTCTGTAGTTCCTATCTAAATTCTCCATAATACATGCCTTAATGCCATATACTTTTGCTTGGAATACTGTGGTGTAGTGCCCAAGGCTGAAACTGAGTTTCCGCCTCGTGCCATAGCAGTACACACCAGCTCCAGTGCTCTTATTTATCTTGGAACCATCTGTATACAAGATCAGTCCCCCTTTTCTATCGAGCCGAAACCTGTCTTCCCATTCACTCCTGCCAGGAAATCTGACTGAAGGGTTTTTCATATACATGTCTCAGTATCATTTTGTCAGACCCCATTTGTAATTTGGGTTCTTTTATGGATTCTGTTACTGCTGTAAGTGCCCCCCCCCCACAAGTTTAAGTTGCTGTTCATTTGTGTAGTCAGCTGGATACAGTCAGATGTCTGCACAACGATGAACATTGTGAACGCTTTTAGTTATGTAAGGTATGAAGTTTTCATGGTGCTGACTGAAGATTAATGGCTGATGTTGAGTGAGGCTTTGTAGTCTGATAAATCATTGGATGATTTGGAGGAACCTGCTGTCTCAATCTTGAACGTAAAAGAATGAAGGTTCTAGATTCCTCTAAAAGGATGGTAACCTACCAGAGTACATGCTTGCAGTCATGATCCTCTTACATTTTGAACTACACAAAGCCATCAGCAGTTCATCTGAAAGCTCTATAGAGCAGTTTTATGTAACAGTTATACTACTGATTTGTGTTTGGAAGGTACCTGGTGTGAATTTTCCTTGGGTTATTATACAGTATGAGCCAAAAATATCAGTACTGAAACTCGCGCATCTCGAACACAGGGCATAGCTCCAGCAGCACATGTTCCCAGTAGTGAAAAGGAAGTTATGTTGTGCAGTTGTTGGAAATGGGTCTCTCAACGAAGGAAAAAGTATTCGTAGTTGAGTATTAATTCCACTCATACGGAAGTGGTCACCAGACACCTCGTTTCCTTTGTTTTGAGAGGCCAGATGTTATCGTCCAGAAACCGCTACATAGTACATGTGTGACGATATGATGTGCCGTCTCAGCACAAGGTATATTAGGCCCCTATTTCATTAAGGATGAGGAAGGCAATGCTCTTACCGTCAGCTAAGAACGCTACAGGGACATGGTGATCGGACCATTTCTTCAGGATTTGAGAAGGTTCTCTTGTGGAAGGGGCCTCCATATGAATAGACAGTGGTATCAACAGGACATCTTTTCATTTCAGTATTGTTTTTTTGGCGCATACTGTATGTTCTATCGACACAGTTGCTATATAAATAAAATTTTTACTGTTTTCACTTTGCAACATGTTTGGGCCATTTAGGCCATCTTCAGCAGTTAATTAGTATTAATATCAGCTGTAGCTCATAGGCAGTCAAGGCCTTCAGAACATTCATTAGAGTATATTCCCTATTCAAAAGTGAGAGATTGAGCGCTAACATTAAACTCACCCTCCACAGAGCTCTTATTAGATCCATAATGACTTATGCTAGTCCCGCCCGGGAGTTTGCGGCAGACACCCATCTAGTGAAATTTCAGCGCCTGCAAAACAAGGTTCTCCGCACCATCGGAAATATTCCATGGCGCACACCGGTCCGCGAATTGCACATGGCGTTCAAAATTCCATACGTATATGATTACATAACAAAATTATGCAGGCAACAAGCAGAAGTCATACAAAATAATGAAAATGAGAATGTTCGCATTATTGGTCAAGGTGAAGCCCGACATAGAAAGTATAAGAGGCTTAATCTTGGCGGCGGTCAGGCGTACGACCGTTCAAGTGTCTAGACTGCCGTGGTAGCAAATAATACTAGAAATAGGGCATAATCTGCTGTACAGTGCCTGGATTGACAGAGGCCCTGTATATATTGTACATAAAAATAGTAATTTAGACTAGAATTAAATTGTAAATGTGTGTCAATACTAACATGGACTGACTAAGACTGACAAATGACAGACCCGACCTCTCATCAGAGAGGGCACCCCAAATGGACAGGACAGCAACTTTCACAAAAAAGATAACATCTGGTCATGAGACCCAGCTGGGGCTCGACACCAAGACAGGCAGACTGACTGACCGTCAGTTGCAACATGACTTTGACTTTGACTCCCACACTGTACCTCCCCGTTGCATGTGGTGCTGGGGTGGCCACCTGTACAAAGACAGTCCAGAGAAAGAGAACGCTGCCTCCACTCCAGCTTGCTGAAATTGCCAATTGAAGGGGGGAGGAAAGCCCCATCCGGCCAACTATCGGAGCTGCAGAGGAAGAACTCGTAGAGGGCACCCAAAACCACAACGGGAAGAGTGTTCTCCTCGAATATCGTTACCCCTGGAGTCTCCTTTGTGGCGGCACTCCGAGACAGCATATTGCAGGACTAGCAACCTCAGACTGGCCAAGTTCCAGTGGCAGTTCCACCAGAAGCCACGAAACCGAGCGTCCCGGTCCTTGTACAGGAACAAAAAACAGGTCAGTCAACTCAGGCTACTTATGTAAACACTCCATCTCTCGACAATATGTTGAGAGTAGTGACTGTAGTACAGCAGATTATGACAGAGGTCAGTGGTGCAGTGTCCGAGGAGGAAAAAATAATGGCCATTACTAAAATTGTTCTAAACCTAATGAAACAAAATGGCCACTAGAGTTCATTGGCCCCTCAAAGTTATAACATTTAATGCTAACGGCATTGGGAGGCAGCGCTATGAGCTCAGTAAACAGCTGCAAGACCTACACGCAGATGCGGCCCTGTTTTCAGAGACACATTTGAAACCTCATGAGAGGTTCTTTATTCCAAATTACCACTTTTATAAAATCGACCGCCACTCGGGCAGAAAAGGCGGAACTACCTACCACCCCTTGTTTCAGTAGAAGCGACAGGGGTCTGTCTGCATACCAATTGGTAATAGCGAAGTGTTGCTTGCAGCTGTTTATAAATCTCCAGGCAGAGCCTGGAGTGCTGCTGACATCACTGAGCTCTTAAGATTCAGACGAAAGTATATTTTTGCAGGTGATTTGAATGCTAAGAACCCATTTTGGAATTGCAGAGTTTCAAACTCCTAAGGCTTGAAACTTATGGATGTATTTGATATGAGTGATTTCGAAATCTCAGCACCACAGTGCCCCACTCATTATTCCCGTGCAGGAAATGGTGACGTGTTAGACATTGTGGTTCACAAAATATGAGCGTGTCAGATGTCATCATCTCTGATATTTTGGACTCAGATCACCTACCAATATAATTCCACATACTGGATCATGTTAAAATTAGGAGGGCCGTCCAACCCTTACCAAGAACTCCAGGGAATATGAAGTGTGGTTAGAAGAAGGCATACAGAGGTGCTTAAACGATGATGCACAATGGAGGAAAATCGCATTCTAATGGCTTATTAGATTTACCTGAAAGTAAATAAGAAAACTTTTAAGTAACATCAGGTTTCTGTCAATAATTAAAAGCGTGTATAGAATAAAAAGGTTACAAGAAAAAATCAATGTGTCAGTTTGTGTGTCCTATGGCACGATATGATTAGGTTACTGTTTTCTGGAAACCTAATGTGAAAAAAAATATTTTAAATACCCTGACTGCAAAAAATGAGGAATTTGGCATTTCTAGGTATTATTTAGGTATTATTACATTATGATGAACATAAGACCTGATTCATTATTTTAAGAATTTTGCATTACTCTTCGAAAGACAGTGATGCTGTTTTTAAATCTATGTAACAATATGAATTATGGAGAAGCTAATTGCCACCGCGTTATTTTAGAAATTTCCATCTTTTATGGAATCTGAAGCTCCATTGTGAGGATTGAAGTTATTACAGTGGAGGTTATGAAGAATACTATCTTCTGGTATATAACGCTGTGTAGTTCCTTGAAAGTCAACCGACATGTCGGAGGAACATATCGCCTCGATGTTCGGGGTCGAAGAATAAGCCGAGCAAGAAACCTCAGCTTCACGCCGCTGATCCTGACAGGGACTAACGTTTTTCCCATACATTTGGTACCGAGGCTAAAACGGATAGGACATGAAGCTGACCACTCATCTCCATCTAGTGACGAGGTCAAGAATAGTGGAGCTATACCTCTACTCCCCTATACATTGTCATTGTGTTGTGCTTAATGAATTAAGCACAGAGGCAAACTTTAACTTTTCTTACCTTTACCTACTGAGAGCGATATTCTCAAAGTAGTGAAATTCATACCTAGGTGTTTTTTTTATTGCTAGTGGGGTGGGACTAAGTCCCTTGTACTGTGGCCACTTCTGGCCTATTGTACCAGCCCCAGATGATAGGTGAGGGTGATTGTGGAGCAATTGGTGGAATGAAGATTGGCAGGGGAAACCGAAGTACAAGATTGGCAGCTGTCCCAGCGCCACTTTGTCCACCACAAATCCCACTTGACCAGACCCGGGATTGAACCCGGGCCGCCGCGGTGGGAAGCCAGCGACTAACCGCTTGAGCTATGGCGCGGCCCCAGGTGTTCATAGCTGTTACAGCTTATAAATAATCTATAGGTGGTCAGCAATGTTCCATAAGATGATCGATCTTGAAGATGGATGATGTGCCTCCAGAACACTGCTAACTGGCTACCCGGCTGTGCAATGTCATTTCATGTTACTTGTGTGTCTAAAAATATACTCGGATGTGTCACGTAATACATTCATGTGTTGAAATTCGTGGTCCGAATTTTTTCAACCAGGTATTTGGTTACCAGAATCTTGGGGTATTTCATTGGTAGTAATGTGGCTGTTGGCAGACATGCAATTGACTCTCGGACGCCATGATGAAATCAAACATGAATGCCTCGGTTAGAGGTAGTGTTTTGGGTGGGTTTAGTTTCGAAGCAGATTCGTTGGCCGAGTTTAGTGAATTTGATTCTACGTCAGTGGTACTAGAATATCAGGCTGAGAGGTAAATGATTTACGTTTAATTTGGTTTTGTAAATTTTGCATGATGTGTGAAAACAAAGGTAAAATATGTGCTAAATATAGCTTTGCTAGTCGTGTAACGGGCAATATTTACAACGTTCGAGGTTCCCTACAGACGATGTGTTGTTTATATTCTTCATATCAGTGCGTTCGGAAAGGCCGTGAATATTAATAGCGTGTGCAGGGGTCTTCGCCTTGTTTTTGCGGCACCGTACTTTTTGGAAGTAACTGTAGTGTTATTTTCTTCTGATACTTCGTGATTTGACCAGTAATTGTCATTGCTCTAGTACTCAAGTGTATGAAAGGCTATCCTAATGTACTATACTGCTGTAGCTTTTGAGTTGTGCAGATGACACAAAATGTAGGTCACAATTTGGACTAGATTGTTTTCTTAACTGTGTAGAGCTCGAGCGAAGACGCCCACCTGTAAATGCAGTTGCGTATGTGTGTGTGTGTGTGTGTGTGTGTGTGGTGGATAATTTTTTAACTTAGTACAGCTGATATAAAAGTTAACAGGTAAGACAGCAAAGACAATTTATGACTGACGTACTTGTGGAATCAGGAACGAGCCTTACCGCTTTATGTTAACGACAGAAATTAGGTTATGACATACACGCGTAGTTACTGTATTTATTGTTACCCTAAGGGAAATGTTCCAGTCAGGTGTTTTACTTTTGTAGTGCTTTATGGAGTCAAAAATTGAACATTTAAAGTACCAAAGAGATGAACAGGTAACATTCCTCGTCTCTATTTATTTATCGCTTCCATTTGGATGTTTTATTATAGTGAGGTATTACAGATATTGTGTCCAAAATCAGATATGGTAATATAGCAGTCTGTAACATATTTCTTGCTGAAAGCTTATAGTGACTGAAATTGCGGATGTGTGGAAGACAAGTATAATGCCTTCAAAGTAGGTCAGGGAAGTTTGTTTGTAAAGGGTTGGGGATATGTAGCATCAAAATTAATATTTGAATTAGGGAGAAAGAATATTTAAAAGTCTTTGTGATAGAACAAAATGCAAATTATTTGTAACACTACTTGAACTTGTGGGAGATAAAGGTAGTCTTCTGGGATGTGATGCTGTATAGTCTGGTAGAACATTACTAACATTTCTGCCTCAATGTTCATGGTGGAAAAGATAAATATTTTATAATCAGTTGTATCGCCCATTAAAAATGTGGCATTTCTGTGTTCCCCATTTCGGTGCAGAGGAAACTTACTATGTACACAACTGCCATATTTAGATATTAATGCTCTCACCATATTTTAGAGGGGCACGCTGTAGCATAGTTGTTTGAGACAGTATGCTACAAGCCGGAAGGTCGCGAGTTCGATTCCAGAGAATGTCATTGGATTTTTCAGTTGACGTAATCCTTCCAGCCGCACTATGGCATTCAGGTCTACTCAGCCTCTAACAGAAATAAGTACCAGGAATCTTCCTGGAGTTAAAGGGTGGCCTGCCAGCACATAAGGCTGACAACCTAGTCGCCGTCTTCGCGCCAGTTGTCTATAAAATATGGGAGCCTCGACAATGACAACCCTATGGGCTTCCACTGCTTGTTACAGGGATAGTTTTACAATCTTTTATAAGTCAAGCCCATGATGAGGGCTGGCACCACAAACCGAACACTGCCTGGATAGTATACATTTTATAAACTCTGTTTTTTATTTAATGAAAATTAATTTCTGCTGATCATTTTGTTCATATCCTGGCCATTAATAGGCAGTATACTAAACACACTATGTAACGATTTAAAAATAACTTTTAAGAATTATAGCGCCAGCGTTGTCTTTCATCGCAATGTTTGAAAATTTCGTGAATTTTAATTATGACAAAATGTTGAGGAAGTTAATTTATTTTTAATTGCCCCCACCTTCCTGGGGCAGCATTTAGGTTTGTAATCTAACGTAGGAACAATGGGATAAAACCTAGAACTATGTCACTTTACACCAAGTAAGAAACTAGGTTAATGACTTTGTGAAGAACTCCACTTTGTACAGTGTGAAAAGCTGAGAGAATCTAGGACAAATTCTCATCATAGGCCCACACGCTGTTAGATAGAGGTATCCAGAAGATCGTACTAAGCAGGATGCTGTACACATTCAGAAAATGCCAGGAGGTACATACAGTTATGGAACGTATTTTGAAAAATAACGAAGCAAATTACAGTGAACAGTGTTTCAGATCTATTAAGACGAAGAAAATCATATTCTGTGGACACATGTCTTGACAGGACTTAATTTATTTATGTATGAAATTCTTAGTGACACTTAAGTATCCCATAATATACAGCATCAAAGGGCAGAATGACCAAATTACGGGTACTATCCAAGCATTTGATACTTGACACTGGTTTTCATTGATTGATTCACCCATGGCAAGCGGGGAAGCTTATTTCAGGAGACCCGCATGTAGAGATTTGCGTCCTTAACACGTTCTTTGGCCGCGCCATAGTTCAAGCGGTTAGTCGGTGGCTTCCCACCGCGGCGGCTCGGGTTCGATTCCGGGTCTGGTCAAGTGGGATTTGTTGTGGACAAAGTGGCGCTGGGGCAGGTTTTCTCCGAGTACTTCGGTTTCCCCTGCCAATCTTCATTCCACCAATTGCTCCACAATCACCCTCACCTATCATCTGGGGCTGGTACAATGGGCCAGAAGTGGCCGCAGTACAAGGGACTTAGTCCCACCCCACTAGCAATAAAGAAAATGAACAGTCTGATAGAGAGCACTTTGAGCAGATGGTATGACAGTGTCATTAATTCCAGGCCTTTTTTTCTCTCTCTCCACTCGCTCCCACTTTGGAGCACAGGGCTGATTTCTCAGTTTCATGTACATTTTTACAGACGGTAGGACTCCTCGGACGGGTGGTCAGCTCGACTCAAGGCTTCTACATAAACACAGGTCAACACAAGCACAGAATAAACGCATACACACACACACACACACACCAAACATCCATGTCTTGTGTGGGATTCGAACCCACGAACCCGGCTTCCGAGTACATGCTTTAGACCGCTAGGCTATCGTAACCGGCATATTGCAGTCTGTAGGACTTGTTAAATGCTGTACATTTTAGTCATCGTGTTTACCCCACATGCTGGAAGGTTGACGTACAGACCACATCAGTTCCATNTTGTAACAACCACATATGCAAGAAATGTAATCCATTTTGTATACAGTGGACGTCTTGTAGTGCACACAATTTCACCTGTCACTTCACAACACGTTGCGGCAACACAGTGCCATCATCAGGTGTCCCAACTACGTCAATCTATTGCATTGCCTGCCTTCATATGTTTTCGCCAACCATTTAAAAAGTATTTAAAAAGCCCGTGTTTGTCAACATGATACATTTACACTCGCTAAAACTTGTTAAGATAATTTATCTTATTTGTCTTAATTAAACTTGTATGTGGTTCATTCACTACGGGGTCGTACAACACTCGCAGCTAAGAAGGGAACACACATCACAAGACGCGGTTTACACAGAAAATAAGAAATACGACCCCGTAGTGAATGAACCACATACAAGTTTTAATTAAGACAAATAAGATAAATTATCTTAACAAGTTTTAGCGAGTGTAAATGTATCATGTTGACAAACACGGGCTTTTTAAATACTTTTTAAATGGTTGGCGAAAACATATGAAGGCAGGCAATGCAATAGATTGACGTAGTTGGGACACCTGATGATGGCACTGTGTTGCCGCAACGTGTTGTGAAGTGACAGGTGAAATTGTGTGCACTACAAGACGTCCACTGTATACAAAATGGATTACATTTCTTGCATATGTGGTTGTTACAAAAACACGCCCAAGGGTCGCATATTTCACTCCTCACGCCCTTGTATCCAGAAGGTGTTCGGTTCGAATCTTGTCTGGGGCACCGGCTATCGTGACAGGGTCTCCTGGTTTTGCTCTGGTCCTGCAATGATTAGTACCTCAGCCAGGCTGTGCCCACTTCTGAATCCTTTCCATTTCGTCCATCTTCGCCCTACCATTCGGTGGTGTATAGTTTAGTTATTTACAGCATCGTAAAATAACCTGCAGAAAGAATTTACGGGTTTAGTGAGAGCTGTAGTGTGGATAAATTACCCCTTACACGCAAGTTTTGAAACTCCCAGTTGCGTATTCATGCTTCGTTTCACTGTTTGTCAGTTATCTTGAAGCCCAACGAGTGCCAGCTTGTAACTTTTTTATTTATTGTGTAGAAGCAGGGACATTTATGTTGGAATTGGAATTCTCACAGTCGTGACTATGGAGTGTACCCTCTTCTGGGATGTGACGCCGTTTAGTCTGGTAGAAATCCACTGGCCTATTCGTTTTTAATCCTAAATGTGAATACTTAGGTTCTTCTGAAATGTCAAAGAACTACTACTACTATTACTATCAGACTACATGGTGTCACATCCCAGAGGGTAGTCATACAGTAATTTAATTTGGGAATAAGTGTTGGTTTACTTTTGTTCAGTCTCTGAAATCTGTAATGAGTTTTAAAAGCCTAAATTTTCTTTTCTTGGGTAGGTTCTATGAATTTCAGCAGAAACTGCCAGTTGATCGTTGAGTCACTTATTGTTTATTTCCCATGAATATTATGTTTAACTTGAAATTATGATAATGTTGATATTTGAGTCCTGTATGGATATTACAGTGCACATGACTGAAATATGGCCGTTAAGCCTATTGCCTTTCCCATCATAATAATTTTTGGGCATGTATGACATTGTAGTTGAATAATTAATTAAGTTTATTAAAATGTAATTAATTCTTTGCGGTTAGACTTATGTATAAGTGAACACCTGCCACGTCATTTCCTGTTCAGTTTATTTTGGATTGTAACTTATTCAATGGTGACTGTATCTCAGACTAAATAATGTTAGATGGTTAGGTTAGTGAACTGGAGAGGATGAGAAGGAAAAGAGTTGTTGACTAATTGAGATGCTGTCCTGGCATTTGCCTGGAAAGACTGGAGACAGCTACGGAAACTCTGATTCAGGATACTTGTGTTCTGGCAGAGATTCGAACTGTACACCTCCTGTATACAAATCATAAGTGTTACACTTGATCGGACCAGTTTGGAATTTATTATTCAGTGTGGCCTAAAGTAAAATGTGGTTTGTTTCCATAACTTTTTTACTTCTATTTAGAATATAATGCGTATTCATTGTTTATTCATGTCGAAGAAATTCAACTTGAATAAGCATGTTTAGGCATTCTGTGTACTGACTGGTTGGTTGTCGATGAGCACGCTCCAGATATTCGCAGATTCAGGGTCACATTTTCAAACGCTCCACCGATTTGTACAGTCATGCATGACGAACTTGATTTGTTGCAGTGTTGCAATAGCATCTTGTAAACCGTGGTTAAGAGGCAAAACTACACGCCACACGTGTTGGAAACTGTGTTTCCCCGTGCGGCCAAAAGATTTGAGCTGAGCAGGGATACTGATGTATAAGTTCATTTTATACATTTGTTCATGCTGTTTCATTGTTTGTCCAAAATTGATTTGAAATCAACAGAATAAATAGTCACTTTGCGGACACCCTTCCCCACTTGCGTATTGTCATTTCGGTGCTCTTTTGGGGCTCGTTGTCTTCATGGTAGTGCCATAGCGTGGCTTCTCACTGCAGAGGTCTGGGATCGGTGGGATTTATGGTGAGTTAGAGTGGGGTTGGAGTACTTCCTTTTTCCTGAGTGCTCTGTGTCACATCTTCTCATTTCATTGCAGAAGTATATATCCTTTGGCTTCTTATGCATGTTAAGAATTTTAATCAATAGGTTCTTCACGCAACTGTCCTATTAGCTCCTTGGTGAGGATGGTAATTTTTGCATATATGTTTATGGCTGGAAGTTACAGGTATTCATACAGTTTAAGAATTGATGAAGCCTAGCTTTTGAATAAATAGTACAGGTAAAGGCAGGGTGAAACTATCCTTTTAAGGGGCCGTGTAGACCCATGGAGTTATGAGACGTCGAGGCTTCCACATTTTCTAGACACAGATGGCGGTGAGGTTGTCAGTCTTACTCTCCGGCAGGCCGTCATTTACCCGCCAGGAAGATTATTGGTACTAATTTCTGTTAGAGGCCGAGTCGACCCCAGGGACATAATGCGGCTGGAAGGATTAGGTCAATTGAAAACTCCAATGACCTCATCGGGAATCGATCCCGCTACCTTCCGACTTGTAGCATAGTGCCTCAGTGAACTACACTACCACGTACCCCTGTAATTAATACAGGGTGAGCACAAATAATTTTGAAACTTTTTGAAGCATTAAGGCTAGTACAACATCAGAACGTTTAGACATTAAACCGCAGTTCTCACAATGTATTTTACCATTTAGAGGTGTTCAGTTGGTAACTGTGTCCACATCAGATTTTGATTCCAATTGTATCCATACATTCTGCAGCAAAGAAGACTTCCCCTGTACAGAAACGACTTGTCTCACATAAGTGTTCGTAAAATGCATAAGTGGATGGCGAATTCCGTCGACACCGTCTTTGCAGTTGTTTCACATATTTGGTTTTATTAAGGCACAGGGCATAATTCGTCGTGTTTATAGAGTTGTGGCCATTTTCGTGACTGCAGTGGCGGCAGACGCTGTTACTGCTTGTGCGGGCTTTGATTTAAAACTTCAGCAGTTGTAATATGTTGTCTGATAATTAGATATGTTGCCTGATTGTTTCACGACAATTTTTGCGAAGCTGTAAAGACCATTTGTGTCCACTCTGTATACACGAATTTAGTTCCGACCTCACAGGAAACGCTTTTTTCCATCAAAAGGACACGTCGGTCAGTGTTCGTTTATTGCGAGAACGGTAACGAAAAACACAAATCCTTTGTAGGATTTGAGACTCTCACAGCGGTGGTTATGAAAAGTTTCGAAGCATGTAGCCAAGCTCAGCTTTGCTGCCTGTTTCTGATGGTTTCTTGCTTGGCTTATTCTTCTACCATGAAACTGAAATTTGTTCTTCCGAAACGTCCGTTGACTTTCAGCGGACTACACGGCGCTTTATCCCAGAAGATAGAAATCTTCACATAAGTATTTTCTGTGGGAGAAATAAAGATTATGTTTTATTAAAGCTGGTGCAGTAACCATTGTGCTGTCTGTTAATGGACGCTGGAGAAGTAGTCCTTGTTTAGCCCCAAAAGTACGATTGAAGGAGGTGGGCGTTTGTTTAAAGTTGCTTCGTTCAGAATGTATGTCTTATGCCGTCATACACAAATTACAACCTAATGGCTAATTTCTCTGAATGGTCTATGAGTATGAATATGAGGGGTGAGCCGTAAAAACAGGCCCTGGCACTGCGACCTTCAGTGATCTATTGAGCTTCTCCTTTGGATTAACCCTTTATTAATCATACACTTCAATGAAATGTAGGGCTTTATTTATGGGGGCGTCATAAAAGTCACCTGGTTCCATGACGAATTGACCCAGGTGTCGATATCTTAGGTAAGCTATAGCTTAATCACATAAGGTGTGGTGGCCTATTCATCTTCTTGTAGGCATCTTTCACAAGTTGGGTCGCCTGTCAGTCCCAGTTTGATAAGGTGCCCTTTTAGGTGGCAGTGTCCAGTAAGAAATCTAGTATCCATCTTAGTTGATCTCAGTTTAATTTTAACAGGTCCCTCGTTCTTTTGGCAGAGGGCGTTTGTTTAAAGTTGCTTCGTTCAGAATGTATGTCTGATGCCGTCATACACAAATTACAGTCTTAGTGGCTGATTTCTCTGAATGGTCTAAATATGGAAATTACAGCTGACCATATATGGGGATGCGTGATCTAACCTGGAGGGAATGTGTGTACTTCATGATGATATGCGTCACGTACATTAAGTCAAAGTATGGCCCTGCCGTTAAACTTACATCAAATCTATATTTACCCCGGCCCCGCCATTTGTCTTTATTTTTATTATTATTTTTTTACTTCGGACTTAGGAAAAACAAAATAATTCCAAATTCTTTTTTCGGTCCTACTTTGCAAAGTGTAGAATAATAGAGCCATTTTAGCTAATGGGCACATCGAATGTCCGTTGTTACGATGGAAAAGTTGGTTAAAGAGTAGTGATTCAGTTGCGTTCATTTATCAGAGTGTTTGCCAACAACCATGCCTTACTACAGGCAAGCACCTAAAACTAATAATAAATACGAAGAAGCTAAACAAGCACAAAATGGTGTAAAAATATTCTTGTTCTGAAACAGTTTTGAGGGCGCGTCATATGTTGAGTAGCCGACCTTTTTTTTTTCTCCCCTTGGCACTACAGCCCCAGTGGGCCTAGGCCTACCTCCATGAACTTCTCCGTTCACTTCGGTTTTTTCTAGATCTTACACATTCGGTAGGACTCCTTGGGCGGGTGATCAACTCGTCGCAAGGCCTCTACCTGTACACAAACACAGAAAAACTCACACAAACATCCATGCCTTGAGTGGGATTCGAACCCATGATGCCGGCTTCCGAGCGAGCGAAGACAGTGCATGCCTTAGACCGCTCGGCTACCGTGAGCGGCAGAGTAGCCGACCTTACGGAAGAAAATTTCTGTGTGTTTAACGAGATCCTCGGCGTTTCCATGGATAATATAGCACTTTCTAATGATGACGTAACGATATACACATCTGCCTGATCGTGACGCGTCCTCGGCGACATTTTACACGCAATGTATTATCACGATTTTATGTAGTGACTGTAGACGGGTTTTAGATTGATGGCCGGGTTTACTGGACTCTTCGATAGAGCGCGACTACACTTTATAGTTAACACTGTTAGAACGGTGGACGTTCCCCTTCCTCTGGGTTCCCGAACTGCCTCTGGCCTCAGCTACCAGCTTCTAACAGCAACAGCTTACAACGACAAAACCGCAGCAGTCCTCTAATTAACTCAGTACTCACCAACCAACTCTTCACTACCCCTACTGACTGACTGAACCCACTGCACTGCGTATAACGTTTCGGCACGGACCGCACAGAAAACACAGTTCCTCTGTTGCTGTTTACGGACCTTTGTCTGGTTGTTTGTTTCGCTGCCGTTGCCTAGCAGCGGGTTTACATACTTCAGTATTTAAGATTATGCACAGGACATGCCGCAGGTAAACTTATTTCTTTATAAAAGCATAAAAATAATGGAATATGCTATGAGCAACGTTGGCATACGTGAAGAGATCGTGGTCTGACTTCCACGAGTCGAAAGAAATATCTTCAAACGGTTTGTTGTCTTCAGCCACGTTGTGTGATCTCATCGGGAAGCAAGAGTCGACATATTCGTTATCTGGTATTTGCAGTGCAAAGGAACGAATTTCTGTTACTTAACGACCTTATCGCATATTACATATAGACGTCATACTGCGCGGTTGGGACATCGCAGTTACGTACGTACGAATCGCGAGATTTCACTGTTAATTCGACATTTGTTCTATAAATTACATTAATAAAAGTGTGGTGCGTTTCAGAAATCCACAATAATACAAAATACCGCAGTTCTGCACTAAATTATGTTGGTGTTGTTCCCTTTCTCGCTAGTTCGGATGTTCGCCACGTTGACGCTGGTGGCAAGAAGTTAACACTTAAATAAGATACGCATGACTTTACCGGTACACAAGTAAGTTAGTTCAGGGGTAAATCGCTTCTGACTCGTATGCTGGAGAAGCCGGCTTCGAAATTCGACCGGGACGTCAACTGTTCTGAACTGACTCAAGGTACGCGGGTTTAAACCTGGCGGAGGTCGTGGAATTTTTAAGGGCTGAAAAATTCAGGGAACAAGTCCTCCGGGAGGGACTTTAAGCCGTGGGTCCCGTGTCGTAGCTTTACGGCACGTAAAAGAACCTCATGTCTCCAAAGGAGGCCACTGAGCTAAATTAAGGACATTTCCCGCCCAACAGTAGTCTCTAACGCCTCTGGTAGATGGGGGAAGCATTGAGATACCTCTGAGCCAGTAGAGGCCGACCTCGCTGGCTGAGTAGGGACTGATGGTAAGCACCAATACCGGTAGGTTATAGAGGCTGGTAGAAGATTATAGGGGGACGTACAATAGATCAAACTGGTTGCGGTGCAAGGGGAAACCCGCCCCCTCCAATAATAATAACGTGGTTTTCGTCAGACCTTCCAGGAATATTCCCTGATAGTACCACAAATTTGGCCACGAACTCTCCTTCCGACATCGTTATTAATTCTACTTATGTGTTGGGGGGGTGGGTTGAACTTGGACACAGGAATTCAGTACAGAAAATTACTCCTTTAAATGCTTAGAACAAATAATAACTAATTAATATTGTTACATATTCAGAACAGAATCTCTGTGACTAAAATTTCAACAGAAACGTTACATGGAATCTTGCGAAATAAAAATATATCCAAGGCAATTAAGAAATTCGTATTGTCACAACATAATTGATAGCTGGCGGAATGACTGAGGGGTCGGGGTTCGATTGCCGGCCGGAGAAAGTGATTTTGTTCTTCTCCACAGCGTCAAGTGTGACATGGGCCCGTCCTGCTTCAATCCAGTGGGTACCTGTTGCTGATCCCCGGGGGTAAAGAGGCGACAGGGCCGTGAAGCCGCCCACACACTTCCGGGTAGTGTCGAGATTTTACCCTTATAGTTGAAATTACCCTGTTGTAATGTGGCCATTCACCGAAAAAGTGAGAAATGAGCCAGACATAATGGGAAGAAACGGATGTTACTTCGTCTTTGACGAGAAACGTACAAAACAGAGCGCTGATGTGGTATGGTCGCACTGACCACGTGAAGGAAATGTAACCGGAAAATGTTTTGCACTGACAGAAGAGTAAGTGGAAAACACGTGTTAAGTCCGTTGTGTAGGAAACGAGGTTTGGAGTCCGGGAGTAGAGATTAGTGTGGAAGCTGAAGACGGCAAACCCATGAAAGTGTAAAGCCAAAAGAAGATAAACAGGATATTGTCACAGTTTTATGGAGTGTGACTGTAGATGGGGTTTGGATTGATGACTGGATTTATTGAACTCTTTGATACAGCGCGTTGACTACATTTCACAGCTCACTGTTACACACATTAGTGTCCACAGGCACGTATTCGCTGCCGTTGCTCGGTATCGGCTTCCAACGGCGGACTTTTCCCTTCCTCTGGGTTCCCGAACTGTCCCCAGCCTCAGCTACCAGCTTCTCACAGCAACAGCTCACAACAGCTGAATGCCAGCAGTCCTCTAGCTAACTCAATCATCAACCAACTGCTTCACTAACTCCTAACTTCTTCTGCCTATAACATCTCGGCGCGGACCGCGTCGAAGACGTTCCTCTGTTGCATTGCAGTTGCTGCCGTGGGGACATGATTGTTTGCGGAACCATTGCTTAGCAACGTCTGTTATGTAGTTTCTTATTTCGCGGTCGTTGCCTAGCAACGGGTCTACTGACAATATGAAGAAGCGGACTGGAATAATCTGGTTTAGGTTAGGGACAAGTGATGGGCGCTCTTGTGAAAAAGGTTTCATCAAAGAAGGAAAATTTCTTGGACATCTAAACGAGCATTAACTTATCAAGAGGGATAATATTATACTGCAGCATCCTGTCGAACTTTATATTCTAGATTAGCGCTCCCACTTCTCACACAGCTACACGCAGCACCAAAGACAGGCCAACGCACCAAGAAAAATGTACACCAGACCCACAACACGCGCATACAACAAAATAATCACGGCATGGTATTTTAACACTAATTTTGAAACAAGACAATGTAGCTTGTAGAGCCGTTGCTATGCAACGACCGCGAGATTGGCCGGTATACCAGGGCCGTTTCTGGGCAACGGCTCGGTAGACACGTTCCCGCGTTTCTAGGCAACAGATTCTTAATAATATCGCAGTTGGACTACAAGAATGGAAGAGCTTTGTTTTCTACGTGGTCCGTGCCGAGATATAAGCGGCACAAGAGCTGAATTAAGTTCTGTACGGGAGTCTGTGAAGAGAGCACTTGAGCCGGAGGCAGAGGAATAGCCATTGTTGAGGCCGTTACCAGGAAACGTCGTACGTAACAGACTGAAGAACGTAACTAGACTTTGTGCTCTGGTGAACTGTAAAGTGTGGAAATAGCGATAGTGTTATAGTTATTTATAGTTATGTTCTGTAAGTGGTCAGTAAATCTATTCACCAATCTAAACTACGTCAGTAGTCTACGTGACACTATTTTACGCCTAAAAGTGCGAAGTGTATCAGCGTGACAACGGGGCAGCAGTTTCTTCTACAACTTGTACACCTGATGATGGCAGCTAGTTAGGCCGAAACATGTGTTTGAATAGTAGGAAGAGATGAATGCTTTTGAAGTGTGAATTTTCAAATACATCGACGAAGTTACACAGGGACTGTGAGAAGAGCGAGCGCTAATCTAGAATATGAAGAGTGACTTTGTTATACGAAGTTCTGTTCTCAGTTCCGACTAAACGCAGCTCAGGTTACGTAAGCCTAAAACTAATCTGTAACCAATTTGTTCCCGTTAATGTGGCATTTATACCACCATCCGGGGGTTACGTATTGCTAATCATAGGAAACTTGAACGGTATCATAAGGAAGCGTGCTCTTGACAGCACCAAGTTCCTTGATATGAAATCGATTATGCGTAGCTAATGTTTCACGGAGTTGCTTGAGGCTGGTCGGGTATCTCCAAAGGATACAGTTACTGTAATGCCAAGAACTTAACTAACCCGGCCAACTTAAGGAACTTGTGTTAATTTCCTGTTCTGAGGGTCATTTGTAACTCAGTGGAGTGCCTAATTAAGGTAGCCTAGGAAGAAACTCAACCCGCTTGATGGATTTTCAGGAAATTTGATATTGGAAAATTCTACGAAAAAATGTTGCGCCTTGTCAGTTTTCGTTTAACTTGTTTAACGACGACGTTGCGCGAAGGCCTGCATGCTTTTCTGCTCATCGCGCTGAATATTTAAACCGGGGGGGGGGGATGTTTCGAACTGAAGTTGCGGAGAAAAATTAACACGTTTTAGGTTCCATAAATTTTTCTGTTAAGTGTTAAGTTCTTCGACATAGTAAAACAAAACGTATGTTACGAGTACGTTTTTAATCTTTTATATTGTCACGTGTTTGAGATTATAGACTGGGTTTGGATTGGCAGTCGCGTTTTATTAAATTCTTACAGCTCATAACTACAAGTGAGGATTATGCTGTCACTGTCCTACACAAGGATACATACACTCAGTCTTCTCAGCCTGTTATATAGTCTTCACTAGCCGTTGCTTGGTAGCGGCTTCAACGACGGACGTTAACCTTCCTCTGGGTTCCCGATCCATCCCCGGCCTCAGCTACCAGATTTTGACGGTAACAGCTCACAACAACTCAGCCGCAGGAGTCCTCTAACTCACTCTCACTGAACTACACTGACTAGTCCTGCTTATAACATCTCGGCACGGATCGCACAGAAAACGCCGTTCCTCTGTTACGTTGCAATTGTTGCAGTGGAAACCTACTCTTTGCGGAGCCATTACTTAACAATGGCTGTTGTATTGTGGCTTATTTCGCGGTCGTTGTCTAGCAACGGGTCTGCATACCACNTCTACCAGAGGCATTGGAAACTACTTGGGCGGGAAATTGTTGCCTAATTTTGCTCAGATGTCTCCTAGAGACATGAGGATCTTTAACGACACGGGACCCGGAGGACTTGTTCCCTGAATTTTCCCCCCCTTAAAAATTCCACGACCTCCGCCGGGTTTGAACCCGCGTACCTTGAGTCATGAGGTGGGAACGTTACCCCTAGACTACGGAGGCCGCTTAGACTCCGTTAGTCACATCTTTTTTTATTCATAAAATGTATTGCGTTATTACAGTACGACTCTGAAGCTCATATTAAACATTTTATGTGTATGTAATTTTTGTTTAGGGAGTGTAAGAACAGTGAAGCGTTGAATGAATGAATATATATATAAGGGATGGGCCTTCTTGCCCTTGCACCGCGACCACAATGATCTCCTGTGCCTCCCCTTCTGATTATCCCCTCAACAATCCTGCGCTTCGAATGAAGCGTAGAATTTTGTACTTGGGGACGTCGAAATAGTCACTTTGGTTCCATAAAATACTGACCCAAGTGGCGCAATCTTAAATAAGCTATGGCCTCACATTCGCACAGGATATGTGTGGCTGTTTCGTTTTCTTCTTAGCACCTCTCACAAGTTGGACTGTTACTTAGTCCCAATTTGAAGAGGTGTCCTTTGAGGTGACAGTATCCTGTAAGTAGTCCTACCACCCATCGTAGCTGGTTCCTGTTTAACTTCAACAGTTCCTTCGATCTTTTAGTAGAGGGTCCTCGTATGAGCCCATATTTAAACTTCACGCCAATTTGAGTATCATAATGTAATATGATAGTGAATAATCATTGGATCCGAAATGAACGTAGGAAGAAATATTTCGTCTCATGAATTGTATTCGTCTACCAGAAGTGCAGAATGCACTATGGTGAATTCAGTAACAAGAGAATGTACCTGACTCCCAGCACTGTCCAGTGTGATTGATTAATAAAAGTTGTATTTCAGTTTTCATTACCCTTAACATGTTTCGGTCGGATTGACCATCTTCAGAAGGACGCAATCAACTTTTAGGAAACCACTATGACGATGGCATTTATATATAAAAATTATACGTTGTAACAGCACATGAAGAGGTTGGAACATTTATGAGTTATTATAACTAATTTATTTACACAGTCAAGTATTTAAAAATAAAGTTATAAAAACTTTTGTTAAAACTAGAACTAATGGTTCGTGTCTTGAAATTTCTTCTCATTAAAGGAAGAAGATTGTGTATCATGACGTGGTTTCGATGCCTTAGGTGGGTACCCAATAAATATAACGCTGCAACGTGCAACGCAACGGTTGCTGCAACCACATTTTGATAAGAGTACGTCTTGAGTTTCGTTGCTGCAACAGTTCGCAGTGAGTCGCGCTGTGACGCATCTGGCTGTCGGTATTCTGGCGAATACAGATCGGCGCGCAGTGTGTTCGTTGGCGTGTGGAGAGACATTTCATAATCGCAGCGTGTCGTGGTCATGGAGTGGACTGAAGAATCTTGTATTAATTTAATCGAACTGTATCGCAGTTCACCATTACTCTGGGACAAACTTACAAACTTACTGATGACCTGCTTCGAGATCCTGACAAGATACTGCATGCTTGTGAAGCTGTCTCCGGTGGCTAAAAATCTCAAAGTAAGAGCCAGTTTGTCTTGAACTGATAAGCCTTCCTAAACTTTGTATCCTTCGTTTTTATTTTCGGTCCCACCAAATTTAATAAATATTCGAAGTCAGTCGGCGACATACGCATGCAATTTTTGAAGTGCCCACTTATTTCTTGAGATTTCAAATCTTAAAACACATTGGCATTACTTTTTCTTTTGTAAAACTCAGCTTGCCACCAACGACGGGGATGTTTGTAATCGTTAATGAGGTAATGCAGCAGAATGCACGCAGCTCAGACGGCATGGTTGCATGTCTTCAATACGAACTCTGCGGACCAACTAGTGTTCGAGTTTAGGTTCGGTGAACGTACACATCATACGTGGTTGCAGCAACCGTTGCGTTGTAGTGAGTACCCGCCCTTAAATGTCGTGGTCCCGATGTATAGAACATTAGTACAACACAGAGTGGTCTATACAACGGGACCACGACATTTAAACCGGAAGTTAAGAAACATGTACATGGATCTATACGTCCACTCCCCCGTACATCTTAGGGACAACCTTTACATGTCAGCAGTTGATTACGTATCTTGGCAAGATAACCAAGTAACGAGGAAAGGTCCGGGAAATGAGTCATGGCGTACAGGAACGGCGTTCTGAGAGCAAGGCGTAAATGTTTGAATTTACTTGTCCGAAAATATGGTATGATAAGCGCGCCGTACAAGTTGATAACACTCCGTATCACACACAAGATAATGGGTAATGAAGCATGACGAAATAGAAGCGAGCACATGTTCATGTAGTTATAGGTAGTGATTACTCGTACAATTTTATGTGCGTGGAATGTCTAAGGCAGTTATTGTGCTGGAATACAGATTTCTTTATACAGCCTGGCCCCCGCAGGAACTCTGTTCCGATGCTTGCAGACTGTACTAGTGTATGAGTCCAAGGCACTTAGGAGTACAGACGATACCACGTTTCTACAATCGCACTGCGGGTGTCTCTGTACACGGGCGCGGTAGAGTAATTTTGATTTGTTTTAGTCGTTCCCAAAATACATGCAGGTTTTTTACGTGCCTGTGGTTTCTCGCACGAATTCAGACGTCGCTCGAATTTTGTTTCGTTAGGTCGAAGTGTAAGCTTTATGTTTTGCTTCGGTATAGTGTTTTATTTTTAAGTGTTTATATAATAGGCCTGCCTATTTTAATTAATTTGTAGTACTTTCATATTCTGCCATTTGCATATTCGGCCAGCATTATATTTGAAGCTCCCATTAAGTGACGTCTTTCTATCCATTAGCACGTGGTTCTGATAATCAACTTATAAGCTAGGGTTCTCGACGGACTACATGGTGGACTGCCGGGGCTCGATACCCGGCAGGGGGAAGAATCTTCTCCACGTCGTCCAGCCCGGCTCTGGGGCCCACCCAGCCTCCTAGTTAATGGATACCGGGGGTGAAGCCGCCGAGGCTTGAAGCTGGCCACACACCTCCATGTAGTTCCGAGGTCAAGGATGGTGGGCCTATACCTCAGTTTCCCCATACGTCTTCACTGTATAGTACTTAAGAATTAAGCGCTTGGACAAGTGTACATTTTTACTTTTACTATAAATTTTGTGATACCGCAATGTCTCTCCAAATCTCTGCACGGTTACAGCAGGGACACGCGGTAGCGTAGTTGGTTGAGGCGCTATGGTACAAACCGGAAAGTCGCGGGTTCAGTTTCCAATGAGGTAATTCGATTTTCCAATTGACCTAATCCTTCCAGCCGCACTATGGCCCTGGGGATTACTCAGCCTCTAACATAAATGAGTACCAGAAATATTCCTTGGGGTAAAGGGCGGCCTGCCGGCGAGTAAGGCTGACAACCTCACCGCCATCTATCAGCCGATTGTCTAGAAAATGTTGGAACCTTCAACGTCTCACAACCCTATGGGCCTCCACGGCCTGTTACAGGGATGGTTTTATCTTCTTATGCATGGATGGTGCGTTTATATTTTAATAGTTGAGAACTCGTTGACTCCGTGAGACTACGTCGCGACCCCTGGGGGGGGGCACGACTCACATTTTGCGAAATCGTGTGATAAGCAATCATCCCACTTTCTCCGTCAAGGAGTCTTTGTGTGTTACTTTGAGGTTCTTGTTCGGTTTCACAGCATTCGACACGTCGTAGCACGATAAATGTAATTAGCGCCATGCGCACACAGATATAGTTCCGAGAAATGTGGAGGAGTCCTGGATATCGAGTTGTCGATCCAGCCCTTATTATTTCCCTGATGGGTCGTTGATCTTAGCGCCCGGGTTATCCGTAGGTGGGCGTTACTACTACCCATTAGATGTCAACACAGGGTGAGCACAAACGATCTTCACCATTTCGGATAATCATTTCGAGCAGTCAGGCAAGATACAACGTAAAGTACAACTGTCATTGGAGTGTTTCGATATGCGCATCCCTGGTAACTCTGCCAACATCAAGCCGGCATTCCAGTTCCGTTCTCATTTTGGGTGCTCATAGATTCAGCAGCAATAGCAGTTCTGGTTTTCAGTTCATTTACTGTGACCCACAGGAGCTTTTCCCTTTACGCAATCAACCGTGCATAAATAGAAGGTGGATCCTCTCTGAACTCCCTAAGCCCGTGTGGAAGCGGGTTTGAAGACCTACATCGTAGCCCTGCGAGTCGTAGGGGGCGACGAAAAGGGAACCCAGTACCTGGGGCTATAACTGGGCCACCCTGTTCCTGGGGGATATAAATACCGGAACCTAGCCCTCCGAGTTGGGAGAGTCTCTAGTCGGAGACAGTAAAATGAGTCCCGCGGGTCTCGGACCGGAGAGGGCCAGCAGCAATTGTAAACGGCAGACCCATTCTCTTGACAGAATGTCCTCACAGGGTGTATTTGTGTGCTTGGTACATCATTCTCGGAGTAAACAGCCCTCCCCCCCAAATATTAACCGGTTAGTCGTTGCTGTGGGGACGCAGTGTTTCCTGTGAGGTAGGAGCTGATTGAACCGAGTGGTTAAAGTCTGAGGTCATAGGTCCTGTGTGCAGTGTAATGGCTACCGCTCTTGAGTCTTGTTCTGGTGGTCCCAGGTTCGAATCTTCTCCTGGAGACTGGTTGCTCTGATGATCTTTCTTGGTGTCTCCAGGCGGGAGATGTCAAATGCTGTCATGGCACAGATGTTACTAAGTTTCCATATACAGTATGCGCCAAAATATTCAGTACTGAAATGAAAAGACGTCCTGTTGATACCACTGTCTATTCATGTGAAGGCCCCTTGCAGGGCAGAACCTTCTCAGATCCTGAAGAAATGGCCCGATCACCATGTCCCTGTAGCGTTCTTGGGTGACGATAAGAGCATTGCCTTCCTTATCCACATTGAAATAGGGCCCTAATATACCGTGTGCTGAGACGGCACACCATATCGTCACAGGGTACTACGTAGCGGTTTCTGTACGATAATATCTGCCCGCTCAAAACCAAGGGAGCGAGTTGTCTGGCGACCACTTCCGTATGAGCGAAAATAATACTCAGCTATGAATACTTTTTCCTCCGTCGAGAGACCCATTTCCAACAACAGCTGCACAACACATTTTCCTTTTCACTACTGGGAATACATGCGGCTGGAGCTATGCCCCGTCGACAGACGCACATGCGCGTTCGAGATGCGCGAGTTTCAGTGCTGATACTTTGGCGCATACTGTACTTCCACATAACTTGAAAGTCGTTTTGTCAGCAGTTGAAGTTGGTAGTAGTGAAGAATAGGGGCAGATGATGGCAGCAGCAGTCTCTATCAGTGTGCCCACGTTTGCCGAAAGGTTTCATAGCGTACCTCTAGATCAGGGGTCTCCAAACTTTTCGAAACGCGGGCCACATTAGGTAATTCAGCACTTTCAACGGCCCGGATAAAATGAGAAATTAATAACTCTAGGTATGTGAGTTTTATTGAAAGCACAGAATTTCATAAACTAAATACAAAGTACGTTAGAGTAAATTATCGTATATTAATGACAACAGACAGTAGCAGCAAATGCTCATATTTTCATCACACATTATAATAAAAAATATTAATGTGAATGAATGATGGAACTCTTTTTGCATTCTTAAAATCTGATTAAATTGAGGTTCAAATTTTGAAACCCTAATCACAGGTAGCGACTTTAAATGTTCATCGGATAAATTTTCCCTGTATTTCGACTTAATGTACTTCATCTGGGAAAACGTTTCTTCACACAGATATGTCGTCCCCCAAATGGAGATAAATTTACAAGCAAATTTATTTAAATATGGAAATTGCTCAGAGTTCAGAAATTTTAAAATTCGATCAAATTTCATTTCTTGTATTTGTCTTTAATATGATAATTTTCCTGAAGCTCAATAATTTCCATTTGAATTTGACTTGGGACATCTGCAGCATCACAGTCAAACGGATTTTGAAACAATCTGATTTCCTGAGCACTGGAATCCAAATTAGCAAATCGCTTCCGAAATTGTTCTTTCAAACCTGAAATGACTAAATTTGTAAACGAGAAAGAAAATTCTGCTTCACCCTTTTTCTGCAACTCTGCACAGTATAGCATATGAACAAAGTTACAATTTTTCACTTGGCTTTCCAGAAGTATCAACTTTGCTCTGAATGCCTTGATAAGTGCAAATAAATCACAGACTAAGTTATTTTCACCCTGCAACTTTAAATTCAAATGGTTCATATGGTTCACCAGATCAGCAAAAAAT
>NW_019727111.1:440836-453236 GCF_002891405.2 Cryptotermes secundus | reverse complement strand
AATATAATATAATAATATTAATATAATATTAATAATAATATAATAATATAATATAATATTATATAAATAAATAATTATTTATTGTACCCTCACAGGTCGTAACTACAAATAACTATAACACTATCGCTATTTCCGTACTTTACAGTTCACTAGAGCACGCAGCTTACCTAGTGTTCTCATTCTGTTACTAGACTTTTCCTGGTAACGGCTCCATGTCTTGGAATAAAGCACCCATCTGGGGCTTAAGAGCAGATCTTTGTTACTGTATGACAGTTGCAGGCTTGTTGATGTGGGGCTCTTACTCTGACGGGAGGACGGGTCTGTCGTTTGCCAGAGTCGCAACAGTAATAAGTCTGTTATCATTGTGTACAGTTTACATTTTACGTGTTATTAAATGTATATACAATATGTACAAGCCTCTGTCAGTCCAGCCTCAGTACAGCAGATCATGTCTATGAACTCTATTAGCCATTTTGCTCAAATTTTTGTAATGGCCACTATTTTAGCCTCCTTTAACACAGCACCATTAACTTCTGTCATAATCTGCTGTACTACCGTTACTACTATTTTCAACATTTTATCCAGAGACGATCTGTTTACATTTGGTGGCCGAAATGACTGACCTGTTGTCTGCTGTTCGTGTTGGGGTAAGACCGCAGGGACCCTGGGTTCCATTGTGGCGGGATCTGCCACTGCTAGTTGATGTGTCTGAGGCTGCTGCTGTTCCTCTGTCTTGCCTCGGAGCGCCGCCGCGAAGGACACGCCTGGAGTGGCGAGGTTTGAAGAAAGTACCCTTCCTATTGTAGCCGTGGGTGTCCTCTGCGACTTCTTTCTCTGTATCTCCTCCTCCGCGTGTCTGCAGCCACGATAATTTGCGGGATGGGGTTTTTGTCCTTCCGCCAACCGACAGTTGCAGCTTTTTGGGGTGGAAGATGTATTCCCATTCTCGGGACACCCTTTGTGTAGGTGACCTCCTCCGCACCACAAACAGCGAGGAGATTGCTTGTAGTTTGCCCAGACGTGGCCGAACTGCTGGCAGTTATGCACTGCGTAAGACAATTTTGAGCTCTATATGCCTCCACCATGATTGCGATGTGGCAGAGGCTTTGCAGTCGGAAAATTTCGTGGGATTTTGCCGTCCTCGGCACGTTAATTAGGAAAAGGGGGAGGCTTATAGTTTTTGATCCGTCGGAGGATGACCGACGGGTGGCTGTCATCTGGTTGAACCAAATAACTTCAAAGCCGAGATTCATCAGCCCGTAATATATGTCTTCGGCAGGGGTGTTGTGTGGCAGGTGGCGTATCACCGCCTTCATGGGATTTTCGGGTTTGGGGCAGAACTAGTATAGGACATGTTATTGGTTTCGAAGTGGGATTTCACGGACTGGAAATCCGCCGTGCCTCTCGTGATGACTCTGGTTCCGTCTCTAGTGCTACGGAACTCAGAGTTTTCTTTGACCACACTTTTCAGTTGTTTTTGGAGCGGAATCAGGTTAGTGGTAGATGTTAGGATTATTGGGGTCGGCCTACCTGTTTTGCCAGGAACTGCCCCATTTGAAGTGCCCTCACTACCGGAAGCGTCGGTCCCTCAGGGCAGGAGCCCTGAGGGAGGCGAAAAAGTTTCGGGTGACGACCTCCTTGGGAGGGGGGTGACGTTTAAGGCGCGCGACGTTTTGGTCTGCACTGCCGCTTTCTTTGAAGTTCGATGGTTTTGTCGGTGGCGCGCCGCTTCCGCCTCCGTACTACTTGGAAACCATCCTCTTGCGTTGTTTGTTGCGCTGTGAATTTGGTGAATTAGTTTGGTCTGCTAGGGTGCTCGCCTTGAGCACGGCCTTTAGCTCGTCTGAAGTTACTGTGTGAGTGCCATGTCCTTGTCCCTTGCTTATAACATCTCGGCACAGACCGCATAGAAAACAGCTCTTCTACTGTTGTGTTAGTGTCTGTTGTTTTGGGAACGTGTTTACCCTAGCCGTTGCTCAGAAACGTCTGTGGTATATTCTCCCATCTTCGTTGTCGCATAGTAACGGCTCCACACGCTACAATCGTATAAATGTAACCGTGTCTCCAGAACTTGTTTAAAGTACATGTGCATATTGAGTGAAACTGTGATTTCAGTGGCCCTCGAGAGCTGTAATGTATAAAAGCGGACCAGAGTGAAATATGTACAGTGTGACCAAGTATGGTGTTGACAGTCGCGGTAATTTCGCACTGAATCTTCATCGGGGTTTGTGCCACTCTTTCATAATCCTGTGACCCGGTGCTGTATAACGTGCGTAGTTCGGAAACCGTCTATAAATAAACCACTAACAAGCAATCTCATCTATCTACCTGTAGGTAAAGGTAAGAAAGGTACAGCTATGCCTGTAACGCCGTGAAGCCCCATAGGGACGTGAGACGTCGAGGCTCCACATTTTCTCTAGGCAGTCGGTTCACAGGTGGCGGTAAGGCTGTCAGCGCCGGCCGCCCTTTCCCCCCCCCCCCCAAGTAGCGGCCACGCGGTAGTATAGTTGGTAGAGGCACTATGCTACAAGCCGGAAGGTTGCGAGTTCGAGACCCGAAGAGGTGAATAGTTTCAATTTACCTAATCCTTCCAGCCACACTATGGCCCTGGGGTCGGCTCAGCCTCTAACAGAAATGAGTACCGGAAATCTACATGTAGGTTTAATATACATTAATTCTGAAATGATAACATTACACCTAATGAAATAATGTAGCAGTTAATATCAGTACCCTTCTGTTACTGTCCTGAAGGACTGTATATTGTGAGATTAGAGGTTTACTGTCTGTACGTATGTACCAGATTACACCGTGTCAGGTCCCAGAAGAAGTTCTCCCCTAATTTTTGCCGTGTATTATGTTGGAGATAGTTGTGAAGAGAACATGTGGACCTCAGTGAGATGGTGATGCGTGGGGAGCGCGGAAAGTTGCATAAGGAAAACTGCGTCCTCTGTACATTTCACATTTTATTGTTAGGGCGGTCAGAACAAAAAGCAAAAGAACTTAGGTACTGTGTATACTACGTTGAGGGGGATACGGAAAGCATACGAAATTTTGGCTGAAAGGAACGTACTGGAAGGGATCATTTCGGATGCCTAAACGCCGATCATAGGATAGATCTAGACCAGGGAGCTTACGGATGTACGTGTATGAATTAATTTGAACGGCATAAGGTAGTTCAATGACGAGTTTCATGATGGTGATTATGAAGTTTTCTGTTCGCTAACCCGTCCCCTGCTACAGGCACAACCCGATCACAGTGGGCGCGCGGTCTGAGGCATGAACCGTCTTCGCTCGCTCGGACCCTGGGATCGTGGGTTCGAATCCCACTCAAGGAATTGATGTCTGTGTGCGTTTTTTTGTGCTTGTGTGGTTCTGTGTGTAGGTAGCGGTCTTGCGATACCCGTCCAAGGAGTCCTGCCGACCGTGTATAATAAGGGTCTACAAACTACGGCCCGCGGACCGCATCCGGCCCGCGAAAGAATTGTGCAGAAATGCGCCAATTGAACTAATTTTCTAGTGAGTACTGGTAAATGTGATTCCGAGCTTATTGACCTGACATATGATACTGCAGTTCGATGGCTTAGCTGTGGTAAGGTTCCTTCGTGCTTCTTTCAGCTCAGGAATGAAATTGGTATATTTCTTACCGAGAAAAACCATCACGAACCACTTTTATCAGATACCGAGGGGATTTGGAAATCAGATTTTTTTGCTGATCTGGTGAACCATATGAACCATTTGAATTTAAAGTTTCAGGGTGAAAATAACTTAGTCTGTGATATATTTGCACTTATCAAGGCATTCAGAACAAAGTTGATACTTCTGGAAAGCCAAGTGAAAAATTGTAACTTTGTTCAGATGCTATACTGTGCAGAGTTGCTGAAAAAGGGTGAAGCAGAATTTCCTTCCTCGTTTGCAAATTTAGTCATTTCAGGCATGAAAGAACAATTTGGAAGCGATTTGCTAATTTGGATTCCAGTGCTCAGGAAATTAGATTGTTTCAAAATCCGTTTGACTGTGATGCTGCAGATGTCCCAAGTCAAATTCAAATGGAAATTATTGAATTTCAGGAAAATTATCATATGGTAAAGACAAATACAGGGAAAGAAATTTGATCGAATTTTATAAATTTCTGAACTCTGAGCAATTTCGAAATTTGCTTGTAAATTTATCTCCGTTTTGGGGACGACATATCTATGTGAACAAACTTTTTCCCAGATGAAGTACATCAAGTCGAAATACAGGGAAAATTTATCCGATGAACATTTAAAGTCGCTACCTGTGATTAGGGTTTCAAAATTTGAACCTCAATTTAATCAGATTTTAAGAATGCGAAAAGAGTTCCATCATTCACATTAATTGTTTTATTATAATTTGTGATGAAAATATGAGCATTTGCTGCTACTGTCTGTTGTCATAAATATACGATAATTTTTTCTCACGTACTTTGTATTTAGTTTATGAAATTCTGTGCTTTCAATAAAACTCATATACCTAGAGTTATTAATTTCTCATTTTATCCGGGCCGTTGAAAGTGCTGAATTACCTAATGTGGCCCGCGTTTCGAAACGTTTGGAGACCCCTGGTGTATAGGATTAAGAAACTGGAAAAAGCGGCCGATGTCCAACAGAGGGCTGTAGAGTCATAGACAGATACTACATACACGTCTTTTGACACTTTTTTTTATCCTGAATGAGACAAGAAGATTCTCGCGCTGACATCCTTAATGATCAGATGCGCACCGCCTGTCAGAGACACTCCATGTTAGTTTGTTTATTTAGTTTGTAAATTCACTGTCATGTACTGTAACTTACATCTACAAATAAGTCGTTTATTAAAGTGGATCGTTCTGAAACGAGAAATGGAATTGTTTTTCTATTTTTAAATATAGACTTATACAAAATAAGGAAGTGCGAGATTGGTTGAGAATTGTATTTATTGATCTGCTTATGGTATATTTAACGACGCTGTCGATACCTCAGACTACGTAGCATCGAATGATAGGTTCTTTCTGTGGATTAATTCGCGACGCTCAACAATAGCTGGATTTTACATGGTGTTGAATGGTGGGACGGTGGACGAACGATGAATTTGAAAGTAATTTGGAAGGAAGCAGTGGTGTTATAATCGAGGTAATATCCTGTGATTTGCCGGGAAGAAATCCACGAAAGTCGTTAGTGAAATAGCCGGTGTTCCGGACGAGATTCAAACGAAGCACCTCCGGAATTCATGTCTAGAGTGTAGGGATACTCCAGCCCGCTCGGTAAATTACCGATGATCAGTGAAGAGTGAGTTGGAAGTGATACAGAAGGAAGCGGTCGTGACGTAATTTGAGGTACCATCTCGATATTCGTATAGAGGAGAGACTGAGTAAACTCACTATAGATGTCCTTCACGATGTCGGTTTCTCGTTCATAATTCTTTCTGTTTGAAAATGTCGGCGATTGATCCGAACGTATTAATGTTATATGCCTGCTCTGACAAACGAGACACTTTCTTGAGCAGTATGAAGGCTACATTGCCCAATTAAAACAGGAAGTTGGCGCCACCATGCCACGAGCGCGTGCTGGGAGCGGACCGGGATCAGGTCTGGCCTGGGACCAGATCGATATTACGCCCCCCACGCTGTAATTCCGGGCAGAAAGCCTCCCTTAACCCGCAGCCGCTGATTCTAAACACCGTGGCATGTACTTCTTTTTCACCTGCTGAACATGTTACCCTGTCAACACAAAGGAATGCTGGAGGGTTGGTTTGCTGATGTCGTTCTCTACCCCCTCCCCCACTTGTTTTGGAAGCAGCGTTGTGTTCGTGTTCGTTATTATATCTTGGTAAATGATGAAAGAGAAGTATGCAGCCCCTCGTTTGTTCTCCAGTACCAATCTGATAATGAAATACTAATTGGTTTACATGACGTGCTTTGGTCGTATTTTAACGTTCGTCTTATAATTTCGTAATATTTTCTGTCGAAGTTTTGGAAGCCAGTGTAGCTGAGCATTGTGTCTAGGCTGCGGGCTGGATGTCCGGAGAATCGAGTTTGATTCCCGACTGAAGCAGAGATTTTTCTTGCCACTGCATCCAGACTGGCTCTGAGGCTCACATAACCTAGCCATTAAATACTAGAGTCCCCCACCCGCCCCCGAATAAAGTGCCGGGAGGGAGAAGCTAACAACTCACCTCCATCTACTCGTATTTCGGAAGGTGGAACCATACCTCCACTCCCCATTCATGTTCGTGACATTGTGCTTGTTTAATCTTAAGGGTCTGCTTTAACGCAAATCGAAACACGTTCTTTGAAGTGACAGGCAGCTGTGAGATACGTTCGTTGTCTTTCCAGTACCCAATAGGGATCGATCGGTCGCTCGCAACTAGTTACATTTCCATCTGTAAGGCCATGGAGCGTATGGTAAACGGTCGACTTGTCTGGATTCTGGAGAGCAGAAATCTCATTTCGAATACTCAGTATAGGTTTCAGAGCCACAGATCCACTGTAGATGACCTTGTGAATGCGAGCGCCTTATCCAGAACTGTTTCCCCTTGCGTTGACTCCTTGTCGGAATATTCTACTTGGAAAATGCTTATGACACGACTAGGCGGATACTGCAACTTGAGGACTCTAGGCCGGTGGAATCATAGGGGTCGGTTGGTGCTATTCGTTTCAAGCGCTCTGCATTTTACTGTCACCTGGGTGACGTTTTCCTTTATGCATTTCCTCAAGAAAACGGGGTGCCACAAGGATCGGATTTTAAGCGCGACCGTCCACATTTTTCATTGGGATGGTGGACGCTGTGGGTCCATCCTGGTAAACATCACCGTATTGATGACGTCACCATGTCTCACAGTTCCCGAAGCATAGTTGTAATAAAGCGCTGGCTGCAGATGCTATGAATCGTGTGTCACACTAAGGGCGGTATCGCACTAGGATGCCAACTGGAGGCCATGCCGCAGCTGCCAGTACTTCGGCCAAACTCAGTGTATTAATTTAGTAGTCATATATCACACCTGGCATCCGTCTGGCAACGCTTCCAACTTGGCATCGTTGCCAACCGAGATGCCAAGTGCTAATGCTGCTGGCATCGCTGCCACGAAGACCAAGGCCAAATCAACATCACACGACAGTCTGAGGCCAGTCCATTGACGTCCGTGCGTGTATATGTGCTTGTGTGTATTTCTGTTTCCTTCAGACATGTCCAATTTCGACACCGAAAGATTGATAATTGAAATTCAGTCCCGCCCATCACTATGGGATTCGTCTGCTACTGAATACGCAAACCGGGACTTGAAACAAAGAAACTGGGAAGAACTTGTGGAAATATTTGGAGGAGGAGATCTATCTACAGCAGAAAAGAAGGAATTGGGTAAGAAGTGTTTCTATGGCTTTATTTGTGGAGCCACTTTTCAATAGGGCAACTTCATTTGTAAGCTTTTTTTTTTATCAATCTCTCTATATATAATCCCTACTTAATATTAACAGTATATGTAATAATGAAAACTAATAATATAAATAAGAATGTAATTCTGTTCACGATTTCAGTAAAAGTTGTATGTACAGAAATAACTCATATCGCCGTTTTCAATTTAAAGTGCATTATTAAGTAATGATCGCCGTTTCACTTCTTAATTGCTGTTGGTTCAGGGAGACTCGCCTTTAATGCAAATTAAAAAAAGTGTTGAGGTGCGTGATCTTATCTCACACGGGGTCACATCTCTGAAACCCCACTCATTAAGTACCATGATAAAAAGCTAATATGCTCAGTGTTGTTCAAAAACTTGAAGGTCGGATTACCAAATTGGAAAGTACAGCCATATTTGTTCGTACACTGCATAAACATAAAAATATATGGGAAAGAGTTACACAGGAATTTAAAATTATATTTTGCCATGTAAATTTATCATCCTATCCTGCCGTGGCAAATGATTATCATTGACAAGTAATTTTCAAATTCGTCGCGTATAGTAAGTGCTGATCTCCTCCCTCTAGACAAATCTGCCCATTTCCATGTCACTTTTAAAACCTGACACTTGTAGAGTATCATCGTTCTTATAACCCTGTCTTGAACGTACAAAATTGTGCAGGACATAGCAAGTCTTCACAATTTTTATTGCCAATTTATATATTTTATATATCAATATTCAATGGACGATGAAATATATGCCATTTATTACTCAAAATGCCAAATGCACATTCAATATATCGTCGAGCCCTAGATAGTCTATAATTAAATGTTATTTATTATAACTGACATTGTTGCCAACATATCGACGCATAATGTTTGCATATAAGCAAAATGCTTCATCACCCACTATTATATACGGGACTTCAATTAAACCATTTTCTGAAAGTCGCTTTGGCTTAGGAATGTGTAAGGAATTTCTCACAAGTTTCTCGTAAAGAGTACTTTCTCTAAATATAGATCAGTTACTACTTTTTCCGTATGTACCCACATCTATATATGTAAATATACTTTGCATTGCAAACAGCAAGCAATACAATAGAATAATAATGTGTATAATTATAATAAAGTGAAACAGAGTCGGCAGGACGAATAACTGTAATGTGTTTCCCATCGATTGTGCCAATGCAGTGGCGAAAGTTAGCATTTCTCTCAAATCCTGCTGATATTCTCTCCCATTCTTTTTCTGTAGTGGGCAGTTCCAAAGATGTTTCCAGCTTGCGCAAAATCACACTGCGCACCTCTCGTGTAATTTCTATAATTGTTGAATAACCGAATCGAAATTTTGTAATGTAGGTCCATGAACGTACACCCAGTCGCTAAGTATCTATAATGAATAAAAACTATCTATTTTTCAGGTCAAGAATTACAGAAAAGGTGGAAAAACTTAAGAGGATGCTACGTCCGAGAAGTGAAACGCCAAAATGACATAAAATCGGGTTCTGGTGCTGGATCCCGCAAAAGTGAATATGTGTACTACAAACAGTTACAGTTTCTACAGGAAGTTGTAGCTATCAGAGACGCAGATATCCAAGAAGAATCCACAGAAGATTCTCGAAATGAAGAAGCCCAAACACAGGATACACAAAATAATGTAGAAAAACGATCTCGGAAAAGAAAAAGGTTTCAGACAAAGCAACAAAATTTTCAGAATGAAACTGATCATTTGGTGGAAGTTCTGAATAGATCTATTGAAAGAAAGGGGCAACGCGAAAAATCAGAAGATGATGAAGATAGAATGTTCTTGCTCTCTTTGCTAACTTCATTGAAATCAGTTCCCCCAGAAAAGAAAATGACATTAAAAATTAACATGATGTCTTTAATAAATGAAGCCATGCAGGAAAACCCGCGAGGAAGATCAACATTTCGTGAACACAGTGGCAGCCCTGATCCACATTGATACCAAGACGGGTATTGGCCTGGATCGACCCGGTCTGGAGGAATTATCCAGTAGATCCTAGAACTGGATATTTCACTGAGCTTGGTCCTTCTTCTGGACAAATAAACAACCCAGAAAATACCAGTTTCACCCACATCCCCTCACTCAATCTTATCTCCTGCAAGTAATACTACCGATACCTATATAGAACTGTTTGAGTAAATTATGTGACTGAGGCAAGGAGATTTTATGAGAAATGTTCGATTAAAAATACAAATCATGTTAATTAAGAATAAACCTGCTTATATTGCTTATATTCATTAAATAAATTTTGTTCATGTAATATTACATGTGATTTGCAAGAACTGAAATATTTCAAATTCAATAATGTGTAATGTGTATGGACATTTAACAATGCAAAATGTGTGTATAGAGACATTTTTTTACTTATTTCTTTGTTACAGAATTGAAATTCACCCCAGGTACGTAGTTTTGATAAAGATAAATCTCATTTTCTAAAATGTGGTAAAAGTGGATATTTCTCCTTGCTAATAGCCCTTCATTTCTTGATCTCATAATGTCGATTTGTTGAATAGAGTTGTAGTAATTATTGTTTAATAAATACGTCTGTAACACTACCGCTTTTTATTTCATAGTCACTAGCTTTCATAAACACAGCATTCACAATGAAAATCCTGTAAATGTTACAGGAATATAGTAAAAGACAGTACGAACCTTATTGTAACGAAGAGCTTCTCTTCTGGACTGATTGACTTTCTCAGAATGGTATCTTGTTTTGTCAAATCATTTTACATATAGTTAATAATTCGTCAAATGATCCTGTTGATAAACGCAGATCGCTAAAGAACTTATCAGGATATTTTCTTAAATCAGAGTATATTTTGCAAAACTTTCCACTTGTAGGACGGTCGGCTACGAGAGGATGCACCCACAATTTCTGTTTCTTTTTTAATTTCGGTTCCCTACGCCGCATGTACGCAATTACTGTTATCATCTCTTCAACACCCATCTTGAAACTGCTGTTCGCTGGCAGCTTGTCTGGCATCTTTTCTGGCAGCTGGACGCCATGGTGTCGGTGCCATGGCATCCTAGTATGGTACTACCTTAAGTCAGTGCTGTAAATGTGGCAGGTGTTTGGGGCGGAGACCAGCCTCTGCCATCCTCTGATCCACTTTAAGGTGGCCTGAGGAAGAACCGTTTATGGCACCACAACCAAGTCCAGACTGTCGAGCGTAGTCCGTAGCTGCAATATCTGGAGTCATGCTGCCATTGGTTCTCTGGAGAGTCTGACTGCGGAATCTGGGGAACTCCCATTCTCCTTACGAATGCATCTCTTCCTGTGCAGTTACACCATAAAGCTGTCAACACATCTCTATCAATTATCGTACGGTGAGGTCTTTCACTCGACTTGCCCAGTAGATACGAGCCGAATGTCAGGGCCTCTCGATCTGTGAATGTCCCTTTCAGTAACCATACCTTCTCGAAAGTCTTGACATTCGCTTGTCGCGTGTATTATTCTGAACAGACTCTTCCGTATTCCACCTTGTTCTGTCTTACGTCCGACCTATGATCGTCCAGTACGTGACAGGCGTTGCTGATCGGAATGTACAGCAGTTTGCACCGATGGGTCGTTGGCTCAGGATTAATCGGGTCTGTATTGAAGGCAAAGGCTTTCCGGAGCCTTAATAGCATTTATACGGCGGAACTTTACGCCCTCTACCGAATTCTTTGCTTCATTCGGCAGCAGCTTCGGTGATGTTACCTCTGCTTCGTAAAGTGCCGCGTTGAGTTCCCATGAGTTCAGGCCAGACTATCCGGTCGTTTTGGAGATTTCGTGTTTCATTTGTACAAGCAGACGATACCTGTCCACACAGCTGTGTCACAGAATGAGGCCTCCGATGTAGCCACTAAGGTCCCCCATACACACACAGTTTGGCATTCCGATCGACCTTACAGGCAAAACTGACAGTTTACCCCCTCCCTTTCCTCCCCATACACGCGCAGATAAAGCTGCAGGCTTCTTGCCACAATCACGGTCTTCCAGCCTATAATGTTGAGTCACACACGTCACGTGCTAAGGTCCTGCAGGCAGAACTGACGGACTGACGGGTTTCCCACAGGCCAACAGTGCAAACGATTGGCTGGCCGCCCGCACCACACACGTCAGTTTTGCCTTTCAGTCTTCAACTGTGCAGGCCAAACTGTGCGTGTATGGGGGCCCTAAGGAAGCCAGCCTCTGATCTCGGACATTTACAATCAGGCCGAGCTTTTCATCATCGCGCTGTCTTGTCGTAGCAAGACGAACGGATCCATACAGTGGAAAGACGTTACGATCAGTGCAGGTATGGCGGGCCTCCCACAGCTCCATCAGGGCTGAGGTCATCGTTGCGCAGCGTCGGTTTGGTTGACCCGGCGCCTGTTTGTAACCAGTGTGCCGTTCCGCTTATAGTTTTAGACGTCTTGCAGGAGCGACCACTATATGACGAAGCAGTCTTCATGCAGGTTCTAAAGGGCTATGACGATGATGTATAACAGTCGGAATCTTGGTTCTCTAGTGTTTTTTAGAATACGGGACTACGGAGAAAGTCCCCAAATCCAGTAATTCCGAATCTTCATGGGCAGTTTATATGACTTATAATCTCTATAACACATCGGACGTTGTGGCTTCCCTTCATGGTCAACCATTTGACGGGTTTATTTAATTAACATTTTACTCCCATTGTTTTTCCTTGGCACTACAGCCTCAGTGGGCCTAGGCCTACCTCTATGAACTTCTCCGTTCACTTCGGTTTTTCTAGATCTTACACATTCGGTAGGACTCCTTGGGCGAGTGATCAGCTCGTCGCAAGGCCTCTAGCTGTACACAAACACAGAAAAACGCACACACACAAACTAGACATCCATGCCCTAAGTGGGATTCGAACCCACGATCCCGGCTTCCGAGCGAGCGAAGACACTGCATGCCTTAGACCACTCGGCTGCCGTGACCGGCATATATATTGAAACATGTTGCGCGACTGAGAACCCCCCTCCACCCTCCTCTCCACGGTAA